>NW_013652407.1:0-3520 GCF_000499385.1 Eimeria necatrix
GCTGCTGCTGCTGTTGTTGCTGCGGATGCGGAAGCTGCTGCTGCTGCTGTTGTTGCTGCGGATGCGGAAGCTGCTGCTCTTGCTGCTGCGGACGCGGAAGCTGCTGCTGCTGCTGCTGCGGATGCGGCTGCGGGTGAGTCTACAGTGCTCCAGAAGGCGGGCGGAAGCCGCAAACCCTAAACCCTAAAAAAGGGTTTGCGCGCAGGCGCCTACGAATTCACCACCCTCACCTGCCAACCCTCCATGTTCACCGTCGACGACGCAAAAATTCAGCTGCTGGATTTGCCCGGAATTATCGAAGGGGCTTCGGAGGGGCGGGGCCGCGGCCGGCAGGCGAGCAGCAGCAGCTTTGCTGCTGCTGCTGCTGCTGCTGCTGCTGCTGCTGCTGCTGCTGCTGCTGCTGCTGCTGCTTGTGCTGTTGCTCCTGCTGCCGCCGCTGGGCGCTCCCGCGTTCGCGCGCTACTCTTGCTGCGGCTGCTGCTCCGGCTGCTGCTGCTGTGCTCACTCGCTTTCTCTCGCTACCCTTGTTGCTGCTGCTGCTGCTGTTGCTGCTGCTGCTGCTGCTGCTGCTCTTGATGGAAGGTCGGTGGCTGCTGCGCCGCAGCAGCAGTGACGTGCGCCGCTGCAGCAGGAATTTGCAGTTCTTGTTGCTGCTGGCTGGAGATCGTTTCAACTATGAACTGAAGCAAAATGCTTTTCTGCTTCTTGCTGCTGCTGCTGCTGCTGCTGCTGCAGGTTATTGCTGTTGCCCATTCTTGTGATATGGTGCTGATGGTTTTGGACAGCACCAAAGATGACACGCAGCAGATGCTTCTCACGCGGTAGGACCACTTCGTTCTTTCCGCTGTTGCTGCTGCTGCTGTTGCTGCTGCTGTTGCTGCTGCTGCTGCTGCTGTTGCTGCTGGTGCTGCTGCTGTTGATGTTGCTTCTCTTGCTGTTGCCGTCTCAATCGTCGCAGTTGGTGCTGCAGTTGTACTTTTTTTGCTCTTGCTTTTGCTGCTGCAGCTGCACTAGTGCAGCACATCACTGCTTCGTTTGCTGCCGTTCTTGTCACGTAGCTGCTGCCAGTGTTGCTGCTGCAGCAGTGCTGCTGCTGCTGCAGCAGTGCTGCTGCTGCTGCAGCACTGCTGTTGCTGCTGCGGCTGGTGTTCTGTTCCGGTGCTGCTGCCGCCTGCTGCTGCTGCTGCTGCTCCTGCTGCTGCCTCCTGCTGCTGCGGCCCGCTAAGCCCGGGGCCAGCGCTGAGGGTTTGCTGCTGCTGCTGCAGAAGTGCGTTTTGCTGCAGCTGACACAAAAGGCAGTGCAGCAAATTCTGCATGAGTACAGAATATTCAACGCAGACATTGTTGTTCGCGAGGACTGCAGTGTACGTACACTCCAGGATGCCAGCCCCAAACCCTAGCAGCCCTAACAGCCCTAAACCCTAGCAGCCCTAAACCCTAGCGGGCCTAAACCCTAGCTGCCCTAAACCCTAGCAGCCCTAAACCCTAGCAGCGTTAAACCCTAGCAGCCCCAACCGTAGCAACCCCAAACCCTAGCAGCCGTAAACCCTAGCAGCCGTTAAGCCCTAGTAGCCGGAAACCCTAACAGCGAGAAACCCTAGCAGCCTCAAACCCTAGGAGGTCTAAACCCTAGCTGCCCCAAACCCTAGCAGCCCTAAACCCTAGCAGCCCCAAACCCTAAACCCTTCTCCGCAGTATTGAGGGGTTATTGTGGGGGTTTGTGGGGTTTGGGGGTTTGCAGACGGATGCTTTTATTGATGTAATTGAAGGAAATCGGAGGTTTTTGAAATGCATTTATGTTTACAATAAAGTGGATATGCTCCCTTTGAAAGAAATCGACGAACTCGCCCGCAGGTGAGACACCCCACTGCGGTGTACGTACACCGCAATCCACCCGCTCCGCCCCACGAAGTCCACGCAGCAGCAGCAGAACCAACGCCCCATCAACGCATGCATGCATGCGTGCATGCATGCATGCATGCAAGCACGCATGCATGCATGCATGCATGCATGCATGCATGCATGCATGCATGCATGCATGCATGCGTTTAGTAACTCGGTGTTGCTGGCGGCTGGAGAGAAGAGCCGGAGCAAGCCCCGGCGCTGTTCTCGAGCAAAGACTGAAGCAAGCCACGCATGCATGCATTAGAATGCATGCATGCATGCATGCACTGGCATGCATGCATGCATGCATGCACTGGCATGCATGCATGCATGCATGCATGCATGCATGCATGCATGCGTTTGGCTGCGAGTGCAGGCCGAACAGCGTGGTGATTAGCAGCCAGGCGGGGTGGAATTTGGAGCGGCTGAAAAGAGTGGTATTTGAGGGTTTGGAAATAAAGCGTCTGTACACCAAAAAGAAAGGAGAACTGCCGGACTTCACGGAGCCCATCATTCTCACCGGACAAAGAGGTAAGCACACGCAAACAATACTCCAAGCAGCTCGCATGCATGCATGCATGCATGCATGCATGCATGCATGCATGCGCGCATGCATGCGCGCATGCATGCGTGCGTCCATGCATGCATGCGTGCGTGCATGCATGCGCACTGCTTTTTTACATCTGCGTGCACGCATGCATGCATTGTGCACGTGCATGCATGCATACTCTTATTGTACACCATGCATGCATACGTGCATGCATGCATGCCTGCGGGCTTGCATGCATGCATGCACTCATGTGGCTCTTGTTCTGCGGCGCTTTTCACTTTTTGAAGTTCATTTTAAAATTTCTCTTAAATCCAAACTTTGCTTTTTCGTGAAGTTTGTTTGGGATTGTTCTTCTGCGCTTTTTTCAATTCGCAGGCCCCTGCACCGTAGGGAACGCCGTCTCTTTGATTCATAAGGTTCGGTACTGCTGCTGCGGCTGCTGCTGCTGCTGCTGCTGTTGCTGCTGCTGCTGCTGCTGCTGCGAAGGCAGCTGCTTGTAATACTAGCGCTGTTGCTGCTGCATGCATGCTTTCAGGATTTACTAAAGGACTTCAAGTTTGCTTTTGTTTGGGGGGCTAGTGCGAAGCACCAGCCGCAGCACGTTGGGCTAGGTGCGCGTGCTATTGCTGCTGCTGCTGCTGCTGCTCTTGCTGCGGCTGTTGCTGCTGCTGCAGTTGCTGCTGCAGCTGCTGCACGTCGGGGTGTCTCGACACCTCGCGGAACTGCTGCTGCTTTGCATGCAGGGCACGAGCTGGCGGACGAAGATGTAATTCAAATCGTCAAAAAAACATAATTGCGCAGTAGCGGCTGCTGCTGCGCAGCGGCAGCAGCTGCAGCAGCTGCAGCAGCTGCAGCAGCTGCAGCAGCGGCAGCAGCAGCACGCGGAAGTGCGTTTACTTGGTTTTCGCACTCGTGAACATTAGCTTTTCTAAATCGCATAGCTGCTGCAGCAGCGGCTGCGCGTGCAACAGCTGCTGCAGCTGCTGCAGCTGCTGCAGCGGCGGCAGCAACTGCTGCGCAAACAGCAAATACTTTCGCAGCAACTGCAGCGGCTGCTGCTGTGACAGCAGCTGCTGCTGTGTTGCT
>NW_013652408.1:0-5470 GCF_000499385.1 Eimeria necatrix
GGGCGTGCTGCTGCTGCTGCTGCTGCTGCTGCTGCTGCTGCTGCTGCTGCTGCAGGCGAGTAGGCGGCGGTACCTGGCAGCAGCAGCTCGCTGCTGCTGCTGCTGCCAGCCCTCAGGCAGCGCCCCCAAGCAGCAAGCCGGGCTGCCGGCCCAGACGGAGAAAGAAGGGACTAAAGTGTCTCCGGGAAGAACTGTCCCTTTTAAGAGTTTGCAATTGTCTTTTAAAATGGATCTTTTTCCGACAAAACAATTGTCTCCAACTTCCACAAAAGACCCTATTGCTGCTGCTCTTACTACGCAGTTCGCCCCGATGCTGCTGCTGTCCCCCACGCTCAGCGCCACGTGCTGCGGCCCGCTGCTGCTGCTGCTGCTGCTGCTGCTGCTGCTGCTGCTGCTGCTGCGGCAGCAGCAGGGCTCGAGCACGGTGTCGCGGCCCACCCAGACGAACTTGCCCAGCTTAATGGCCGCCAAGTCCCCCCGCAGCAGCGCCCCCTGCTGCAGCACGCAGCAGCAGCCAACAGCAATGTTTTTCGGGTCTCTAAGGAGACACTTTTTGCTCACCAAAGTCCCCGAAGAAGTGCACACAAAGTCCTCCCCGCCCTCGGGTGTACGTACACCCGAACGCCCCGCAAAAAACGGGGCCCCACAGCCCCAGGGGGGCCCCGGGGGGCCCCCCAAGCGCGGGCGGGAAGGGGCCCGGGGGGCCCCCCTCAGTACCCTTTTTGTGGAGGTCGTAGGAGGCCCCTCGGCGGAAGGCAGAAAGGCCTGCGGGGGCCATTTTTGTTTATTTCTTTTTATTTTTTTATTCTTTTTTATTCTTTTTAATTCCTTTTATTATATTTTTTATTCTTTTTATTCTTTTTTATTCTTTTTGTTCTTTTGGGAGTTTTTTGAGGGGCTTGGCTGCTGCTTTGGGCCCTTGGAAGTCCCCTTCGGGCTTTGCTGCTGCTGGGGTTTTGTTTGCTGCTGCTGCGGCTCTTTGGGAGTTTTGCTGCTGCTGCAGTCCTCTAAAGGAAGGCCCCTTGACCAGTGGTCACCTGTCTCCTCCTGACCAGTGGTCACCTGTCTCCTTTTCCTCCGCTGCTGCTGCTGCTGCTGCGACGCAGCAGCAGCAGCAGCAGCTGGGGCTACCGCTGCCGCCGCTCCCGCTGCTGCCGATACTCCTGCACCTCCTGCCGCTGCTGCTGCTGCTGCTGCTGCTGCTGCTGCTGCTGCTGCTGCTGCTGCTGCTGCTGCTCCTTGAATTGGGACTTGTGTGCATGCGCGAAAGGGCGGGCGGAAGGAGCGAAGCTGCCGCTGGGGTGTACAGGCAGCTCGGGTGTCCAGACAGCCGCTGGCGCGCGGAAAAAGAAAAAAGAGTAAAAGAGAAAGAATAAAAGAATAAAAGAATAAAAGGAATTAAATTTAAATGAAGAAAGAAAGAAAAGGAAAGAAAAAGAAGCAAAGGCGGCGACGGCTAGCCGCTGCGACGAGCTGTCTGTACACCGCAGGCACCGCAGCACGCCCGCCGCCGCGAGCCGTTCTCCGCCGTTTGAGGCTTATTTTCAGTTCTTTTTGCGCGCTGAAGAGTTAAATGAAAAGAACTTTTCGTTTAATTGCAAAGGGGCGGAAAAAGAAGGAAAAAGCGCCGCGAAAAGCCGCCAAACGGCCGCCGCGCGCCGCCGCCGCACGCCGCCGCATGCAGCCGCCGCGTGGGGCTGCTGCGGGGCTTCCTGCTGCGCCTTTCTTCCTTTCTTTCCTCCCTTTGTTTCTCTTTTTTAATTTAAATTCGAATTTAATTCCCAAATTTCCTTTTCGGCGTCCGCAGAAGCCGCGGGCAGCAGCAGCAGCAGCAGCAGCAGCAGCAGCAGCAGCAGCAGCAGCTGTACGTACACTGCAGACCCCGCCGCGGGGCCCCCCGCGTTTTCTTCCTTTTCCTCGCGGCGAATAATCGAAGAAGTTCTTTCATTAAATAAATACTTTTAATTAATTTAAAAGTCCTTTTAACTGCAGCAAACCGCCCGAGCAGCAGCAAAGTCCAATAATGCCAAGTCGCCCGCGCCCCAGCAGCAGCAGCAGCAGCAGCAGCAGCAGCAGCAGCAGCAGCAGCAGCAGCAGCAGCAGGGGCCCCTGAACCCTCCTTCGCCCCTCAAAAGTGTCTCCAAACTGTCTCCAAATGGAAGCAGATCTTCCCCACAGGGCCCACAAGGCCCCCCAGTCTGGCCGCAAGGCTTTGCGGCGGCGGCTGAAGCAGCAGAAGCTGCTGGGGGGCCCCCCCGGGGGGCCCCCCGAGGGGCCCCCCGGGGGGCCCCCCGGGGGGCCCCCGGGGGGCCCCCCGGGGGCCCCCGGGGGCCCCCCGGGGGCCCCCAAGACCCGGAAAAAGGCCCGAAAAGGGGACCAGCTGGAGAGACACAATCCGAAGGCCTTCACCTTCAGTGGGGGCCCGGTGTCTGTACACCGCAGGCTGCAGCAGGCCCTGGAGCAGCAGGAAAAGAGACAGCAGAAGTTTCAAATTGACAAAACCTTCAAAGGGGCCCCCCCTCTGAACGTGGCCATTCAGGGGCCCCCCGGGGTACGTGGGGCCCCCAACGGGGCCCTTTTGAACCCTTTTGGGGGCCCTTTTTGTCTCCTTTTTAATTCCCCTTTTAGTTGCTTTTTATTTGCTTTTTATTTGCTTTTTATTTGCTTTTTATTTGCTGTTTGTCTCCTTTTTGCTGCTTTTATTCTCTCTTTTTTGTCTCCTTTTTGTCTCCTTTTTGTTTCTCTTTTTTTGTTTATTTTTTGTTTTTTAATTTGCTTTTTATTTTGTTTTTTTAAATTTGTTTTTTTCTCCTTTTTGTCTCCTGATTGGCCCTTGGTGCCCCTTAGCAGCAACAGCAGCAGCAGCAGCAGCAGCAGCAGCAGCAGCAGCAGCAAAGTGTCTCCTTTAAGCAGCAGCAGCAAAGTGTCTCTCCCTCTTGCATCTTCAAAGTGCCCCCTCCCGCAGCAGCAAAGCGCCTCCAAACCCGCAGCAGCAGCAACAACAGCAACAGCAGCAGCAGCAGCAGCAGCAGCAGCAGCAGCAGCAGCAGCAGCAGCAGCAGCAGCAGCCAGCAGCAGAACAGCAGCAGCAGCAGCAGCAGCAGCAGCAGCAGCAGCAGCAGCAGCAGCAGCAGCAGCAGCAGCAGCAGCAGGAGCGTGTTGTGGGGTGTGTTTTGCAGGTGGGGAAGTCGTGTTTGCTGCGGGGGCTGCTGCGTGCGTACACCGGACGCAGTGTACGTACACCCGAAGGCCCTGTCTCCTTAACTGTCTCCAAACTTCGGAGAATTACTTTTTTCGAAGTTCCAAATAACTTTGCTGCCATGCTGGACGCAGCCAAAGTCGCAGACATCGCGGTGCTCCTCGTGGACGCCAGCCAGGGGTCAGGGTTTAGGGTTTAGGGTTTAGGGTTTAGGGTTTAGGGTTTAGGGTTTAGGGTTTGGGGTTTAGGGTTTGGGGTTTGGGGTTCAGGGTTTAGGGTTTAGGGTTTAGGGTTTGGGGTTTAGGGTTTTGGGGGTTAATGGGTGGGGTTGGGGGTGGGGTTGAGGGAGAGAGCAGTTTGGAGGTTTGGGTTTAGGGTTTAGGGTTTAGGGTTTAGGGTTTAGGGTTTAGGGTTTGAGTTTGCGTGCAGGTTTGAAATGGAGACTTTTGAGTTTTTGAACATGCTGCAGACGCACGGGTTTCCGAGGGTTTTGGGGGTTTTGACGCACTTGGATTTGCTGCAGCAGCAGCAGCAGCAGCAGCGGAAGAAAACCCTAAAAGAGCGGTTTAGGAGGGAGGTTTGCGGGGGGGCTAGGGTTTTCGCCCTCGAGGGTTTTCTAAACCACAAGTACAAGTCCAAACCCTTAAAAACCCTCGCGAGGTTTCTTTCTCTCGCCAAACCCAAAACCCTTTCTTGGAGAAACTCCCACCCCTACGTCTTCGCCCTCAAAGCAGCAGCAGAAACGCCCTGCAGCAGCAGCAGCAGCAGCAGCAGCAGCAGCAGCAGCAGCGGCAGCAGCAGCAGCAGCAGCGGCGGCGGCGTGCAGCCCAACCCGGAGCAGCAACCGCAGCCCCCCCAGCAGCCCCCCAGCCAGCAGCAGCCGCAGCAGCCGCAGCAGCAGCAGCAGCAGCAGCAGCAGCAGCAGCAGCAGCAGCAGCAGCAGCAGCAGCAGCAGCAGCAGCAGCAGCAGCAGCAGCAGCAGCAGCAGCAGCAGCAGCAGCAGCAGCAGCAGCAGCAGCAGCAGCAGCAGCAGGAAATGTGTGTCTTCTACGGCTATGTGCGAGGCGCTGCGCTGCGGGCCAACGGCCTTTTGCACCTTCCGGGCGCCGGCGACTTTGAAATTTTCAAAGTCGAAAAAGTCAAAGACCCTTGCCCGCTCCCTGAGGACTCGTAAGTTAATTAAGTAATTAATTAATTAATCAATTAATTAATTAATTAATTAATTAATTAATTATTTAATTTAATTAATTAATTAATTAATTAATTAATTAATTAAATTAAATAATTAATTAATTAATTAATTAATTAATTAGTTAGTTAATTAGTTAATTTAATTAATTAATTAGTTAATTAATTAGTTTGTTAATCAGTTAATTTGATTGGTTTATTAGTTAATTAATTAATTAATTAATTAATTGGTTAGTTAATTAATTAGTTAGTTAATTAATTAGTTTATTTAATTAGTTTATTAGTTAATTAGTTAATTAATTAATTGGTTAGTTAATTAATTAGTTAATTAATTAGTTAGTTAATAAACTAGTTAATTAGTTAATTAATTGATTAATTAATTAATTAATTAATTAGTTAATTAATTAAATTAGTTTACTAGTTTATTCGTTAATTGGTTTATTATTTAATTAAGTAACTAGTTATTTTAATTAGTTAATTTGTTAATTTAATTAGTTAGTTAGTTATTTGAATTAATTAATTAAGTAGGTAAATAATTAGTTAGTTAAGTGAATCAATTAACTGTTATTTAAATAATCAATTAAAACAATTAATTGAACAATTAATTAAACAATTAATTAATCAATTAATTAAACAACTAATTAAACAATTCTTTAACAATTAATTAAACAATTAAGCAACTAATTAAACAATCAAACAACTAATTAAACAATTTCTTAAATAATTAATTAAACAATTAGTTAAACAATTAATTAAACAATTAATTAAACAGTTAATTAAACAATTAATTAAACAATTAATTAGACAATTCACTAAACAATTAATAAAACAATTTATTAAACAATTAATTTAGCAGTTAATTAATTAAACAATCAAATAATTTACTAACCAATTAACTAACCAATTAATTAAACAATCAATTATATAACTAAATAATCAAACAGTTAATTAAAACTAATAAAACAATTATTCAATAACTTGTTTATTTTGAATTCTTTTTTTTGCTTCTTTTCAGCGAAGACGAAGCAGAAGCAGCAGCAGCAGCAGCAGCAGCAGCAGCAGCAAACGAGTCCGAAGAAGCCA
>NW_013652409.1:2500-4798 GCF_000499385.1 Eimeria necatrix
CACTCTATGGAATTAGGGTTTAAACCCTCGCGAGGGTTTAGGGTTTGGAGCCTTGCTAGGGTTTGGGACCCCGCAGGCCCTTTAGCTGCCGCCTAAACCCTAAACACTAATTTGTAGCTGCACTCTTCGAAAGTTATAATCTCAGCAGCAGCAGCAGCAAAGATAGCAGCAGCAGCAGCAAAGATAGCAGCAGCAGCAGCAAAGTTAGCAGCAGCAACAAAGCTAGTAGCAGCAGCAGAGATAGGAGCAGCAGCAAAGATAGATGCAGCAGCAAAGATAGCAACAGCAGCAGCAAAGATAGCCGCAGCAGCAAAGACAGCTGCAGCAGCAAAGACAGCTGCAGCAGCACAGGGAGCAGCAGCAGCAGCAAAGACTGCAGCAGCAGCAGCAAACAAAGCAGCAGACCAGCAGCTGCAGCAGCAGCAGGTAATCTATGGGCTTGATAAACAAATTTCGTCAGGTTGTCAAAAGTTTCCCCCAACTAGGGTTTAGGGTTTGCGTCGAGGGTTTAGGGTTTGCGTCGAGGGTTTAGGGTTTGGGGCTTTTTGGGCGGCCAACTTGGCAGCCGCTCTTGCCCGTGCGAGCCCCAAACCCTAAACCCTAAACCCTAAACCCTAAACCCTAAACCCTCGCCCGGCGCCGCCGCTCCGCGCGTCCCCGCCCCCGCAACTCAGCAACGAGGGTTTAGGGTTTAGGGTTTAGGGTTTAGGGTTTAGGGTTTAGAGCTCGTCCTTGGGACGCGAATTCCACTTTTCGGAACTCTTAAGCTGCTTCAGTTTGGGCAAATCGAAAACGGGGGTTTTGCCGGCGAGCAGCTGCTGCAGGAAAGAATTTATACTTTCCTGAATTGTTGCAGCAAATAAACAAACAAATAAACCACTCATTTAGGGTTTAGGGTTTAGGGTTTAGGGTTTAGAGTTTGTTCTAGTTAAATCCGCTCTTCAAGGCGTTCAAACAGCTCCAGCTTAAGCTACTTAGGTGCGCAAACCCTAAACCCTAAACCCTCAACCACACCCCAAACCCTTACTCCCAAACCCTAAACCCTAACCCCCAAACCCTAAACCCTCGCCCCAACCCCAAACCCTCGCGCCAACCCCAAACCCTCGCCCCCAGCCCCAAACCCTAAACCCTAAACCCTCGCGCCAACCCCAAACCCTCGCCCCCAGCCCCAAACCCTAAACCCTAAACCCTAAACCCTAAACCCTAAACCCTCACCCTGCTGAAGCTGCCCCTGTGGACTGAAAATTTATTTCTGCCCAAATGCACGGCGACAACTGCGGGCCACCCGAAGGCCAAATTGAGCTGCTCTTCCACTTCGAAGTTGTCTCCGCCTAAACCCCAAACCCTAAACCCTAAACCCTAAACCCTAAACCCTAAACCCTAGATCCTAAACCCTAAACCCTGGACCCTAAACCCCAGGCGCGGGGACCCACGCCCCAAACCCGAAAACGGCACCCAGCGGAGGAGCCGCCATGAAACCCGCAAACCCTAAACCCTAAACCCCAAACCCTAAACCCCAAACCCTAAACCCTAAACCCAAACCCTAAACCCCAATCCCAAACCCAGCCCGAACCCCGCACCCGAACGCCCCCCAAGCCGCAGCCGCAAACCCTAACGCTAAACCCTAAACCCTATTCCCTCAGGCCCACCCTGGAGCCAGAAGAACTTGACGGGGAGGGTCACGGAAGCCCGGAAAACCTGATTTAGGGTTTGCAAATATTCTTTTCTTCCTTTTTCTGAAGAGTCCAAAATGTGGGGAAGAAAAGAAATCAAACACAAGCTGTCTGTACACTCCGCGCGAAACTGCTCCTCCGACAGCAGCTGCTCCGCAGTCGCCTTCGCCCTGCGCAAACCCCAAACCCTAAACCCTAAACCCTAAACCCTAAACCCTAAACCCTAAACCCTGAATCCCAAGCCCTAGGGCCTCGAGGGTTTGCGCGCTGAAACGCGTCGGGGGCTAAGGGCCGCGGAGACGGCCCCGCCCGCTTCCCCAAGCCCTAACCCTAACCCCAACCCTAAACCCTAAACCCTAAACCCTAAACCCTAAACCCTAAACCCTACAAGTAGAACTCCATGGCGAATTTGACAATTTCGTCTGCTGTGCGCTGCCCCTCGTAGTCCTTAACCATCGAAAGCGACTTGGGGCCCACGGGGAAGATCTTGAGGGTGGGAAACGCCTGCGGCAAACCCTAAACCCTAAACCCTAAACCCTAAACCCTAAACCCTAAACCCTAGACCCCAGCCGCTGCGCAGGCCCCGGCGCGCGCGCGGCCGCGCCCGCGCCGCCGCGCGCGCGCC
>NW_013652410.1:0-4050 GCF_000499385.1 Eimeria necatrix
GATCGGATAATCAAAGCCTGTCCTGCGGATACCTGAAGCCTACAGGAGCAGCAACGTCTCGCAAACAGAAAATATTCGTCGCAGCGCTGGCGTGATGCACAAGTCTTCGCCGCAGTGCGGGCAGGGTACTGTGGGCTGGAATGCCTAGCAACTGCATGTCGAGCAAACGCGAAGCTGTGTCGTACTATGGGCTGGAATGCTCAGGAACCGCATGTCGAGCAAACGCAAAACTGTGGTTTTGACTGTTTGTCACAATATGAATAGATCGGGAACAAATAATGACATAAATGCATGCAAATACAGCACTGTTTGTACTAAAGCGAAGACAAATCGCCACTGTAAATGCATGGTGTACAAATCGGCTCAATGTTCGTTTCGAGATTCGGTAATGCGCATTTCATGGTAAAGACTGATAGACTGGTTAGGGGAAGTAAGATCACATGATTCTAGCTGTCAAAGTGATACAACGACAGAAATGGGCCATTATGCAAATCCAAAAAGGCATGCCGCCTCTGAGAGAAGCCAGATGTGCTTGCCTGCCGACGAGGAAAAGATTCAGATCTTACAGGTTCGTAGAGTTGTGGCAGTTATGTGTTGTACTGAAGTGATCATCAACGGATACGCTAGAAGATGTAAGACAGGGAAAAGCATATCAAGAATTGATCATGAGGTGATCGCCATCAACCAACTATGAAACAAGAGAAGCAGTAGCCTGATGTGTCCCGAGGGGAATGCAAAGTCATCGTATTCAATGGCAGACGTATTGCTAAACGTGCAGCCTTCTCAGTAGCCAGCTAAGGCAAGTGCAGTGCATGGGTTTTCGAGAAGAAGATGCAGCGTTTTAGACCTTGATACACCATTCATCCCAAGCTTGTTCGATGAAACACTCAAAATGCCTGCTCAAAGCAACGCTTTGAAACACAAGCAAACGCATTTAGTCATTGTCTTGAAGGCAGCCTCACTCAGCCGCTCACAAGGAGACAGGGGTGCAGACGTACGTCCTATATTTTGGAAAGGGTCCTCCATCCTGAGTATTTCGCGATTTTCAGCGCGAGTGTCTATACCTCTTTTGTCGCCCACTTGAGGCTTGATGCAACAAAGTGATGGAGCACTTGCCTTCTGGGGTTCTTACAGGCTGGATAAATGCAGCAAGTCTTCTGACTGGCCAAGGCACAGTGATCATGCAAGATGCTTCTTAAGTTGGCGAAGTGCACAACATCCCTCCGAATTAGTGCGCCAATCTGAAGAGATGAAAGTAATGGGATTGTATAATCGCCCCTGTGCTTGTATTAGAACAAAATGCTCGTCACAACGCATCTCGTGTCCGTCTGTTAAACGCTTCTCACATTCGTTGGCGATGGTGTGATTCGGTGATGTACACCTAAAGTGCTGACTTCATTCATAGCACAAAGTGCAATTTTCCGCTCAGCATTCCTCGGTCTCATCATTTGGGTGCGTGGCATTGGAGGCTAAACTCGAATGTTCTTCGAGATAGATATTTTGGAGCCGATCGGATAATCAAAGCCTGTCCGGCCGATACCTGTAGCCTTCAGGAGAGGAAACGTATCGCAAACAGAAGTGTTTCGCCGCAGCGCTGGCGTGATGCACAAGTCCTCGCCGCAGTGCGGGAAAGGTGCTGTGGGCTGGAAAGCCTAGGAACCGCATGGTGAGCAAACACAAAGCTATGGTTCTGACGTTTTGTCACAATATGACTAGCTCGGGTACAAATAAAGATATAAATGCATGCGAAGCCGGCACTGGTTGCTGTTCGGTGATGCCGACTCTCCACTGTAAATGTATGTTTTACAAATCGGCTCGATGTTCGTTTCGAGATTCGGTAATGCGCATTTCATGGTAAAGACTGATAGACGGGTTAAGATCACATTATTATAGCTGCCAAAGTGATACAACGACAGAAATGGGCCATCATGCAAATCCAAAAAAGCATGCCCCCTCTGAGAGGAGCCAGATGTGCATGCCTGCCGACGAGAAAAGGATTCAGATTTTACAGGTTCGTAGAGTTGTGGGAGTTATGTGATGTACTGAAGCGATCATTAACGGATACGCTAGAAGCTGTATGATGGGAAATGCATTTCAAGTATGGATCATCAGGTGAGAGCCCTCAACCAACTATGAGACAAGCGAAGCGGTAGCCTGATGTGTCCCGAGGAGAATGAAAAGTCATCGCATTCAATGGCAGACGTATTGCTAAACGTGCAGCCTTCTCAGTAGCCAACTAAGGCAAGTGCAGAGCGTGGGATTTCGTGAAGAAGATGCAGCGTTTTAGACCTTGATACACCATTCATCCCAAGCTTGTTCGACGAAACACTCAAAAGGCCTGCCCAATGCGACGCCTGGAAACACAGGAAAATGCCTTTATTCATTTTTTCGAAGCTCCTCCTCACGCAGCTGCTCAAACGGAGGAAGGCGTTCAAACGTACTCTCTGTATTTTGGAAAGGGTCCTCCATCCTCAGTATTTTTCATTTTCATCGCGTTTGTCTACACCGTTTTCTATCGCCCACATAAGGCCTAATGCTACAAAGTGATGGAGCACTACCCTTCTGGGGTTCATTCAGGCTGGATAAATGCAGCAAGTCTTCTGACTGGCCAAGGCACAGTGATCATGCCAAGATTCTTCTTAAGTTGTCGAAGTCCACAACATCCCTCCAAATTAGTGTGCCAATCTGAAGAGATGAACATAACCGGAACATATAATCCCCCCCGCGTTTGTATTAGAACAAAATGCTCGTCACAACGCATCTCGTGCGCTGTGACGAGCATTTTGTTCTAATACAAACGCGGGGGGGATACTGTTAAACGCTTCTCACATTCGTTGGCGATGGTGTCATTCAGTGATGTACACCTAAAGTGCTGACTACGTTCATGGTACAAAGTGTAATATCCCGTTCAGCGTTCCTCGGTCTCATCATTTGGGTTTATGGCATTGGAGGCTAAATTCGAATGTTCTTCAAAATGGACGTTTTGGAGCCGATCGGACAATCAAAGCCTGTCCTGCCGATACCTGTAGCATTCAGGAGCGGAAACGTCTCGCAAACAGAAGATTTTCGCCGCAGCGCACAGAAGATTTTCGACGCAGCGCTGGCTTGATGCACAAGTCTTCGCCGCAGTGCAGGCATGGTACTGTGGGCTGGAATGCCTAGGAACTGCATGTCGAGCAAGCGCGAAACTTTGGTGTTGATGTTATGTATCAATATGATTAGCTCGGGTACAAATAAAGATATAAATGCATGCGAAGCCGGCACTGGTTGCTGTTCGGTGAAGCCGACTCTCCACTGTAAATATAGGCTTTACAAATCGGCTCAATATTCGTTTCGAGATTCGGTAATGCGCATTTCATGGTAAAGAATGATAGACTGGTTTAGATCACATTATTCTAACTGTCAAAGTGATACAACGACAGAAATGGGCCATCATGCAAATCCACACAGGCCTGCCCCCTCTGAGAGAAGCCAGATGTGCATGCCTGCCGACGAGAGAAACATGCAGATTTTACAGGTTCGTAGAGTTGTAGGAGTGATGCGTTGTACTGAAACGACCATCAATACTGTAGAAACTGCATGACGGGAAAAGCGTATTAATTATGAAGCATGAGGTGGGAGCCATCAACCAACTATGAAACAAGAGAAGCGGTAGCCTGATGTGCCCCGAGGGGAATGCAAAGTCATCGTATTCAATGGCAGACGTATTGCTAAACGTGCAGCCTTCGCAGTAGCCAACTAAGGCACGTGCAGTGCATGGGATTTCGGGAAGAAGGTGCAGCATGTTAGACCTTGATACACCATTCATCCCAAGCTTGTTCGACGAAACACTCGAAATGCCTGCCCAATGCGACGCCTGGAAACACAGGAAAACGCCTTTAGTCATTGTTTTGAAGGCAACCTCACTCAGCCGCTCACAAGGAGAAAGGCGTGCAAACGTACGTCCTATATTTTGGAAAGGGTCCTCCATCCTGAGTATTTCGCGATTTTCAGCGCGTATGACTACACCTCTGTTATCGCCCACTTGAGGCTTGATGCAACAAAGTGATC
>NW_013652411.1:0-5699 GCF_000499385.1 Eimeria necatrix
TTGATCGCACTTCCAGATTGTGAGAGAGGCAGCGAAGATTCCAGTTCGAATGCAGCAAGAGCAGGTGTTGTTCCGTGGGCGTAGCCTCATTGGTGCTTCTTCGAAACAAATTTGCGATTTTCAAAGGCGTAGTGTTTTATGTCAAGGATGTATGTGCGAAACTATACGTGCACACAAATGCATAATTAATATCGAAATTTTGCAGCCAGTAGCCTTGCAAGGCGACAAAAAATGAAGCGTAGTCTCGTTTATTTCGTTGAGATTAGCATTACTGGCGCCTTTACTTTAAATGACAGAACACAGTCCATGCGGCTGCTGTTTGTGTACTGCGTTTTAGATAGTGGAAAATACGCTTTCATGAGCTGCGCATAATACGCTGTTGCGCTGTATTCTGCGTGTTAGATCATGCATAGTGAGGGTTGCTGTACATGCACGCAAATGCATGGCAATTCTCGAAATGTCGCAGAGAGTAAGCCTTGCTAAGCGGCGACAATGAAGTTCAGTCTTGTTTATTTCACTGAGATTAGCATGAGTTGCGAATTTATTTTACATGATAAAACATCGCCCACACGGCTGCTGCTTGTGTACTAAGCCAGTATTACTTTTCATGAGGTGTGTACTGAACCAATGCATATGCGAATATGTGACGCTTGCACTTATATTTTCGCGCACAGATGCATGCACGTACAATGTGCTGAGTTTTATACAAGTTTCATCATGTGTACATTAGAATGTCCAGGTAAGTTCTGATGAGCCGTATTGCCGTAAGAATGCCCTAGTTGTTGGTACATCATTGGCCTTCCTTCCGTGGCAGTATGTAAGTTTTTTAGCTCCAACAGACACTAATAGCAAAATGTGCACAGCCATTTTTATTTTCCTTTTCCACGTGTGCGGCCATGAAAGTGGCATTGCTGTAGAATTAGCCCCTGCGTGTGGCCACGCTAAAAGCACTGCTGTTATTCATCGCAAATTCAAGAATGCGTAAGCCTTGACTAAACCTCTACAGCTGTTGTGCTGACCACCTGTCAACACAACAGCACTGCATGCGGGCTCAATTAACTAGCGTATAGGGCTTCGTGACAATGCAGAAACTCTTAGAACCAGAAGCGACCATGAGTATTAATGCATTTGCGCATTTGCAAATCGCAAACATATGTCACTGCATCATTTTACGTCAAACAAGTAAGATAGTGGAATATAGAAGGTGAGTAGATAAAGTAATCTCAAACATAGGAGGACATTACCCCTTGATGAACGTGGGCAGTTTCAGAGGCAAGGTACTCGATTCTCGCAACTTGTGCAAATTTGATGCTTGAAGGTACTTTTTTCAAGCCAGTAAACCTTTGCTTTCATGGCAAGATGAGCTTTATTTGGCATAATGTGAATAAAAATTGTTTGGAAGTACCTCTGCATGCATGAGAATACCTGAAAGCCTACAGCAGCTGTTCAAGAAAATGTCCGTATACAAAGTTTTGTTTCGCATAGGGGAAGCTAAGAAAAATTCAACGCGGGCCTTCAGGCTACAAAAACTAAAAGCGAATCATTGCTGCAGAAGCAGCTGCTGTTTCTAGGACGTGAGTGTCTGTGGGCGATTTAAAGAAGCCCCTTTAAATCATATGCTATGTAGTTTTCGAGCTGTGGAGCTTTGGATTCCTCCTCTACCTTTAAGGCGATGGTCTAATAGCACGATATGAACACCATTACAGACGTGTGATGACAAAGCTTTTCTTCGTGACGATCTGGAGGGTGTGAGCCATACAGAATGGCATATAGCAGCACCATAACTGCGTTTCTCGGTAGGCGCAACGCGAAGTACTAAATGCGCTTCCACGCACCAGATTGGCAAACAAGCGCAAATCATGGTTTCAAGCGAATGAACGAGATTATGTGAAACGTAACTAATCAATAGTTTTCGAATGCAGCACTTAACAAGTTATTTGAAAATAAATGCAGAGAAAATGATTGTTGAATTTTTTTTGAGCTACACAGTCTTCAGCTTTAAGCGTCTCGCGGTAGGTTGTGCGTCCCTTCCATTGCCTCTTGGATCCTGGGAGCACTGCGTAGAGCTAACTCCTGTATTTCTATACAGCGTAACAAATCGGTGTTTTGCACTTCAATTGAACATGGTGGAAAACCAGTATACGGCCATTTTAGAATCCAGGCGATGCAGCTGTTTTAGAATCCAGGAGGTTCTTTCGTAGATATATGTTACGTTAATGCATCCAAAGCTAGTTTATATGCAATGACGTCCACTGATCCCTGAAGACAACTCGCTACTCATGCGTTGTTTGGAGTGGCAAGCGTCTTTGGGTCATGCTTGATTTTCTTTCTTAGAAGATATGATGGCGGTAATGTTAATAAATAGCTTGTAAGAAAACCAACGGCGGGGAGCAAATGGACTAGCGCCACAAGTATTCGACACAATTGGTACAGAGGGCTTCACCGAGTGCGTTGCCTTATTTCCACTGTATCGTCTATAAGGATCGTGTACCGAAACAAGTTACAGATCATTTACAGATCATTTTGGATGTGCTTTGCTTCACTTTAGCATCGTCCGTTTCTGTATGCTCCCACCTTTCCGGAAAGTTGCTATTTTATATAGCATTATGAAGAAAATCGCAACGCATGCTCCACACTCGCTTCATACGTGGCATCTCGCCTCTTGCTTCAGCGAGATTGCAGAATTATAAGACGAAAAGTACCGTATTGCGCCTAGCCCGGTTCTTCCAGAGGTGTGTCATGTACCGTTCATGTGTAGTGCCTTACGGGATGCCTTTTTTTCCAAGAGTACACGCTTACGGCATGTCTTCTCGAGCGTAGAAGCTCTAGCACAGCTCCACCACAGCTCTTCTAGTGTACGTGGCATAATATCGTTGAGCGGCTGTTAACGTGCGTCTTCATGCCGAGCAAGAGTCTGAAAAATGTGCTAGAGTCTTCGAAACAAATATCTACGCATATCTCTCTTCTGAGGCTTGTATGCGCCTCGCAGTACGCACATATTCGTCTTTTTCCATTGAGACATTTGGTACAGCGATTGAACGTTAAACATTCACTTTGGACGTCAGTCAATTCTTGCATTTGAAGGGGATCCCGGATGGTGCACTCACTAGTGGAATGCCTAGTTCTACCGCTAGTCCAAACTGCCCGGAAAACGATTTTAACACCCAAACTATTACAATGGGCCAACGGAAACTTAACTACAACCAAACAATTTGTAAACTGCAGAATGTGTGTCGAGTACTCTTGGGTGTCATTAGTGCACTGAGCTTTTATACGAATGAACAAGACGTGCATGTGCATAGTGCAGCAGCCTGACGATTGTGCACATGCTTTTAGCAAAATAGTGGTGTTTCAACATAGCAGAGACCTGTAACAAATGGCGCTGTACTTGGTTCTGGATTTACGTGCTGTGAACGTTTTGCTGCTCTATTGAGCCCAGGAACACGACGCGCGTTATATTTTTCTGAGATGTTGATGAATCTAGAAACATAATTCTCGCATTGTGCGTTTGACATGACGCAGGCCTCTTGTGTGCAACTAACGCAAATGTGCAAAGGCAAAAATGGTTTGAATTATTTGATCCTGCTGCGGAAAAAAAATTGTGCAACAACCCTGCAAGCAGGAGCGCTAGCTTGAATTCCAGTATCATTTGTGGGCGCTATTATTCTGCTTGATAGTGAAGTCCTCTACGGCTCTGAACTGCAGAGCTAATTTGTTCGGTTGGCTTCACCATCAGTGACACAAGTGATGGCTAGTGATTACAGTATGCATTTTCTGTTGAAGAGGCTGTTTTAGCGAGCATTAACAGGAACAGTTAGAATGTTATAACTATTGCAGTGTGCTTGCGTACGCTATCAGGCGCGCTTGGGTGTAGTTAGTGCATGTGGATTTCGTACGAATGAACAGGTAGTGCGTCCTGCTGTGGAGGCGGATTATGTGAACACTGTAGCAGCCTGACGATTGTGCACTTGCGTTTGGCATTTCAGTTGTCAGCGCGTTATGTGGGGAACCATAGTTTGGAAGTAATTGCAATGGAGATGCCAAACTGCTTTCATGTTTCAAAGAGACGCAGCGTAGTTTGTAAGGCATTCCTCTGGCAGGAGTGGCGCAACGTAGTCGCGTTTCAACATAGCAAAGACTTGTAACGAATTGCCTGTATACTGGCGCTGCACTTGGTTCGGGATTTACGTGCTGTGGTAGTCTTGGTGCTTCATTGAGCCCAGGAACACGACGCGCGTTGAATGTTCCTGAGATGTTGGTGAATCTAGAAACATAATTCTCGCATTGTGCGTTTGACATGACGCAGGCCTCTTGTGTGCAACTAACGCATATGTGCAAAGACAAAAATGGTTTGAATTATTTGATCCTACTGCGGAAAAAAAATTGTGCAACAACCCTGCAAGCAGGAGCGCTAGCTTGAATTCCAGTATCATTTGTGGGCGCTATTATTCTGCTTGATAGTGAAGTCCTCTACGGCTCTGAACTGCAGAGCTAATTTGTTCGGTTGGCTTCACCATCAGTGACACAAGTGATGGCTAGTGATTACAGTATGCATTTTCTGTTGAAGAGGCTGTTTTAGCGAGCATTAACAGGAACAGTTAGAAAGTTAAATCTATTGCGGTGTGCTTGCGTACGCTGTCAGGCGCTCTTGGGTGTAGTTAGTGCATTTGAATCTTATACGAATGAACAGTACGTGCGTCCTGCTGTGGAGGCGGATTATGTGCAAAGTGCAGCAGCCTGACGACTGTGCACATGCGTGTAACATTTCAATGGTTAGCGCGTTACGTGGCCAACCATAGTTTGGAAGTAATTGTTATGGTGATGCCAAGCTGCTGATTTGTTTCAAAGCAACGCAGAGTAGGCATTCCTCTGGCAGTGGCGCAAAGTAGTGGCGTTTCAAAATAGCAAACACTTGTAACGAATTGCCTGTATACTGGCGCTGCACATGGTTCGGACGTTACGCGCTGTGAAAATCTTGCTGCTTCATTGAGCCCAGGAACACGACACGTGTTAAATGTTCCTGAAATGTTGATGAATCTAGAAACATAATTCTTCCACTATGCGTTTGACACGACTCGCGCCTCTCGTGTACTACAAACACAAATGTGCAAAGGCGAAAATGGTTTGAATTATTTAATCCTGCTGCGGAAAAAACGCTGTGCAACAAGCCTGCAAGCAGGAGCGCTAGCTCGAATTCCAGCATCATGCATAAGACTTGTGCAACGATTCCACGTAGGTGGCGTTCGTCGTTGCTGCAGCCCCATCTACTGCCGTTCATGCATTCTGCTGGTGCGAAACCGTGCGTAGCTGCATTTTGAGGGCCATTATTCTGCTTGATAGTGAAGTTCTTCACGGCTCTCAGCTGCAGAGCTAATTTGTTCGGTTGGCTTCACCACCAGTGACACAAGTGATGGCTAGTGATTACAGGATGCATTTTTTATCGGAGCGGGGGCTTTAGCGAGCATTAACAGGAATAGTTAGAAAGTTAAATCTATTGCAGTGTGCTTGTGTACGCTGTCAGGCGCTCTTGGGTGTCATTAGTGCAATTAGTTTTCATACGAATGAACAGGAAGTGCGTCCTACTGTGGAGGTGGATTATGTGCAAAGTGCAGCAGCCTGACGATTGTACACATGCGTTTAGCCTTTCAATTGTCAGCGCGTTATGTGTGGAGGCATAGCTTGCAGATAACTGCTATGGA
>NW_013652412.1:0-5075 GCF_000499385.1 Eimeria necatrix
CATTACAACTCATTTAATTCAAAATCTTTGAATTATTTCCACTTTTCAGAAAGCTGGCCTAAGTGCCTCACGTATAGGGATCGGCTGAGGCCTTTTGAATGTTTTCTCTGAACTCGGAGAGTTTCTGCTGGTCGATCACGCGGGTGTTTCCGAACCAGCGGCGGTCTGGCTGGATGCGGGCGGGGGCGAGCGGCTGCGGCTGTTTGCCTCCGGGCCGCAGCCACTGGGGCTTCGAGTTGTACATTTGCAGCAGCCGAATTTTGCTCGCAGAACGGTAGTGGCCTGCAGCAAAACTCAAACGCACTTCACCCACTGCTGGGGGCCCCCTGCTGCTGCTGGGGGCCCCCTGCTGCTGCTGGGGGCCCCCTGCTGCTGCTAAGGGACTCCCTGCTGCTGCTGGGGGCCCCCCTGCTGCTGCTGGGGGCCCCCCTGCTGCTGCTGGGGGCCCCCCTGCTGCTGCTGGGGGGCCCCCAGCTGTTCACCGCAGTTGGCAACTGCGGTGGACAGCTGCATGCGTTCGAGGCAGCTTCCAACAAGTGTTCCATGCATGCAAGCGCATGCAAGTCAAACTTGAACTTTCCACGCCAACATGCATGCAAGCGCATGCAAGTCAAACTTGAACTTTCCACGCCAAAACGCATGCAAGCGCATGCAAGTCAAAGTTGAACTTTCCAAAAAAACTGGAATTTTCAGATTTCAAGTTCAAAAGGCCGCGAGACCCACCGGGTTTTTTGTTCGCCGGCAGCTGGCGATTCGGCAGAGTCGAGGCTGTGCCACGGGAGATGGCAGAGCCCTTTGAGGGGGCCCCCCCCGCGGCTTTGGGGGCCCCACGGGCGCTTCGTTTGGCCATTTTGCTGCAGCGGTTTTGCAAAATAAATTTTGTGCGGGAAACTCGCGGCGGCCCGGAAGGCTCTGCCGCCCGCGGGGTGTACAGACACCCGAAGCACGCGCAGGGGAGGGCCAGAGGCCGCAGGTCCCGCGGAACTGCTGCTGCTGTTTACTTTTAAAAATCTGAAAACAGAAGATCGGGCTGGCCGAGAACTCGGCGAAGCCTCTGGGCTTGCTGCTGCGTGGGGCGGCTCCGGAACTGCAGCAGAAGCCGCCGCCCCCCTTTCCCCTCGAAGTTGAAAAGAACAAACTGGCCAACTGTGGGCCTTCCCGAAACTAAGAAAGCTAGAAGAGGGGCCCCCAAGAAAGCTGGAAGAGGGGCCCCCAAGCCGCAGCAACAAAGGGGTCTTCTGTGGGTCTGGAGGGCCTTCGGGGGCCAGCCCCAGGGCCCCCCGGCTGTGCCAGGGCTCCTTCGAAGCAGCAGCAAAGATCTATCTGCATGCATTTGAAAACAATAAACTGAATTTTAATTCAAGAAGTTGCAAGCTTTAAGCCTAAAGGAAAGCCCCGGGCCCGCCGGAGCTGCAAAGGCCCTTTTCTCCTGGGGGCCCCCCCATAGTTGTAGCTGGGCCACCGACTTTGCAGAAATGCGCAAAACAAATTTTATTCCACTTTTTGAAACGGCTTCCAGCAGTTGATGTGCAGCGCCTCGACGCGTTGGTTTGCGGCTGAGACCCGAACGCGAGCGGGCCATGCAGCTTCCTCCCCAGTCTCAGAGCCGCCAAGACCCGCAGCAGCAGCAGCAGCAGCAGCAGCAGCAGCAGCAAAGTGCGCACAGTCTGCAGCAAAGCCAGCCGCTGCAGCAGCCGCCAGCAGCAGCAGCTTCGCTCCTCCAAAGTGCAGAGAAAGGCCCTTGTTGGGGAGGCGTTAGAGACTGGCGGGGAAGGGCGGCTGCATGCGATGGGCACTTGAGGGGTGCCCCGGGGTCGCGAGGCCTCGTGCTGCTGCCTCCAGCGGCGCAAAGAGCTTCAAAACGCATTTATTTGACATTTAATTGCAATTTAAATGCAAATAATCCTTCAAAAATAACAGTTCCCGCAGATCTGCTGAAGGTTACCGTGCTTGGCGCCGGCCAGGATGTCGGGCGCAGTGCGGTGTACGTACGGCGCGGCGAGCGGGGGCTGCTGTTCGACTGCGGCAGCCACTTGGGCGCCAAACAAGCGAGAAAGCTGCCACTTTTGAATTTGCTTCTTCAGTTGACTCCGCAAAAAAGTGGAAAAGATGATCTGCAAACAATGGAGGAGGCGCTGCTCGAGCCTTCGCCGCTGTTCGCCTGCTGTACAGACGCCGCTCTCATTTCCCACTTCCACATGGACCACTGCGGCTCTTTGCCTTCGTTTACAGAACGTCTTGGGTAAGAATGAAACTGTTTCTCCTCGCGAGTCCTTGCAGCCCTGCTTTCCTGGTCGGGTGTATGTACAGCAGCAGTGAACACCAGAGGAAGCTGGGTCTTCGGGACCGCAGGCAGCTGCTCTTCACTCTTTTTGCACAAATAAAACATTGGGGCATATTTTAAAGGATTTTCGTGGATTGCCAGACCAAGACTCTCGCGAGTCCCGCAGACTTTGGCCGCTTTCTCCAGCACTGCTGCTTGTGGCCTCGTGCTGCTGGCTGTGCGGCTCTGCAGATATCGAAACCCAATAGCCATGACTTTCCCCACCCGCGCGTTGAGCCCAGTGCTGCTGCTGGACAGCGCGCGCATCTTTAAAGAGGCTTCTTTCCGGGGGCGGCAGCAGCTGCTGGCTGAGGGTAAGCAGCAAGTTGTGTGGGGCCCGGCCGCGCAGCGTTGCTGCTGCTGCTGCGTCTCTTGGCCTGCAGCGCCTTTGTTTGCAGCTGCGGCTGTGTGCTGCAGCCGAAGGCGGCGGCAGAGACGCGGGCCTCAGCAGCAGCAGCAGCAGCAGAGACGCGAGCCTCAGCAGCAGCAGCAGAGACGCGGGCCTCAGCAGCAGCAGCAGCGCCAGCGGCGAAGGCCGGGGGGCCGCAGCCGCTGGCGCTGCTTCGCAAGAACAGTGGAATTACACTGAGGCGGAGGCGCAGCGCTGCATGCGCCGCTGCGTGGCTCTGCGGCTGCACGAGTCTTGGGAGGCGGGGGGGTGGACAGTGACTCCCTACTACGCTGGCCACGTTTTGGGGGCTGCCATGTTGCATGCGCAGCTCCCTGGAGGCCCTTCGATCGTGTACACAGGTCCCGCATTCTCAATTCATTTGAAGCGGCAGACTGCCTCTGAAATTGCAGTCAAAACGACCCCATACTCGTCCAGTGTCTGTACACCGCAGCTGTCTGTGCACTGTCTGTACACCGCAGCCTCGCTTCCAGTTTCTCGCTGAGTTCGAACTGCCCAGTTCTGCAAGTCCGCTTAAAAGTCCAGTTTTCTCGAGAATAGTTCTGAGTAGTAGTGCTGAGTTTGGCCGTGAGTTCACTTGCATGCAGGAGACTTCAACACTTCGCCCGACAGACACTTGGGCAGCGCGAGCATTCCGAGGCTGCGGCCGGACTTGCTGATCAGCGAGTGTACGTACGCCTCGTTTGTGCGGCCTTCGAAGAGAATTACGGAAAGAGAGTTCTGCGACGCTGTGCACGAGGCGCTGAAGAAAGGAGTGGGAAATGAGGACAAGTCCTCAGCACTTAGAGTTTGTGTTGTACTTTGTTTTGTAGAACTTGTTGTCTTTTCCTGCATGACAAAGGACAAGTCCTCAGCACTTAGAGTTTGTGTTGTACTTTGTTTTGTAGAACTTGTTGTCTTTTCCTGCATGACAAAGGACAAGTCCTCAGCACTTAGAGTTTGTTGTTGTGCTTTGTTTTGTAGAACTTGTTGTCTTTTCCTGCATGCATGCGCTGCAGCAGCAGACGCGCAGCTGCTTGCTGCACTGCGTTTTGCTTCCAGGGCAAAGTGCTGATTCCGGTCTTCGCCGTGGGAAGGGCCCAAGAACTCTGCATGCTGCTGAACTCTTACTGGCAGCGCATGCAGCTGCAGTATCCGATTTACTTTGGGGGGGGCATGACGGAAAAGGCCAACAAGTACTACAAGCTGTACGTACAGTGGACTGGCAGCGACTTGCTGCACCGCCTGGGCGGCGCCAACGCGCAGCAGAATGCATTTGCAGACCAAGTCGAAGACGACTCTCCGGGCTCTGGTGCGTGGGCCCAGGAGTTGCAGTTGCTGTTAATTTGCTGCAGACTGCAGCAAATTAACACCAAGTTCACGGGAACTTGCTGTTAATTTGCTGCAGACTGCAGCAAATTAACACCAAGTTCACGGGAACCTGCTGTTAATTTGCTGCAGACTGCAGCAAATTGACACGAAGTTCCCGTGATTGGCTCTTTTTGAATCTCTTAGTTGCCTTTTGACTGCTCGCAGCCGCCGAGTTCGGGGCTTTCGACTTCTCCCACATCTCCACGCTGCCGCCCGAAGTCCTCACTTCCCCCACCCCCATGGTGCTTCTTGCAACCCCCGGGATGCTCCACGGGGGCCTGGCCTTGAAGGCTTTGAAGCTGTGGGCTGGGGGGCCGGAAAACCTCGTGTTGCTTCCGGGGTATTGCGTGCGGGGCACTGTGGGGGCGATGCTCATAGACGGTGAGCCGCAGCACTGTGGGGCGGGAGGGCCCGCAGCCCTTCTGCTGCATGCAAATACTTGAAGTGTGACAGTGGGAAACTGCATGCTTTAACTTTCGTCTCTTATAAATAATTTAAAAGCGTCACTGAATCAGCGGCGAAGAGGAAAGCGCATGCTTCAACTTTTGCTTCTTGTTAATAGTTGAAATGCGACAGTGAATTAGCAGCTGAGGCGTGCTTTAGTTTTTGTTGCTCTTTAATAGTTGAAATGTGAGAGTGAATTGACAACTAAGAGGAAATTGCATGACTAATTTTTTGTTGCACCTTTACAGTTGAAATGTGACAGTGAATTGGCAGCTGAGAAGAAGATGCACGCTTCAATTTTTGTTGCACCTTAATAGTTGAAATGTGACAGTGAACTGGCAACTCCGAGGAAGCTGCATGCTTTATAGTTGAAATGTGACAGTGAACTGGCAACTCCGAGGAAGCTGCATGCTTTATAGTTGAAATGTGACAGTGAATTGGCAACTCCGAGGAAGCTGTTTTATCTGCTTTATAGTTGAAATGTGACAGTGAACTGGCAACTCCGAGGAAGCTGCATGCTTTATAGTTGAAATGTGACAGTGAATTGGC
>NW_013652413.1:0-5614 GCF_000499385.1 Eimeria necatrix
GCAGTCCTAAATGCGAGGTTCAGGAGTTGTGCAATATGCAAGGTCCCGTTAGTGTTCTATGCAGATAACCAGCCTTATCAAAAGCCGTTTATCTTCATAGAACACTGTTTTCAGCTCTTGCGTCGCATTGGTCGCTTGTTCAAGAAACTTGGCGGCTCCACGCCTTGTTAGACAAAACTACATTGCGACTGTGAAGACGATGGGGATGTCCGCTCGCAGGTGCGTTTTGTTTTGCCTTGCCCTTCAAATTCGCTTTCACAGGATGTGCGTTCCTTTTTTGGATTTTGCATTCTGTGCAGGTAATAATGCTTTGGCTCATGGCCTATGTGCTGCATGTCTTTATGTGTTTGTGCGCGGGCTGTGGTGCCGACAGCCGGCGGGTTGTCAGTGTGTTGGAAGTTGTTCTTACGTTTGGAAGGTGTCTGCGTGGTTATTGGAGTCTGCTCGAATTCCTTGGCTCTTGAAGGCGAGTGAATCTGCCAAGAAGATGATTGAAGTAAATAAGAAACTCAGCAAATGCCTGAAGTGTCCGCGAGACCGTCAGAGTCTGGCTGCACATCGGGGAAGCAGTGACCAAGACCGAACTAGTTAACGGAGTGTGTTGCTGTTTTCACGGGGTGCGTCAAATACCTTTATTTGTGAATGGCTGCATCTTAACGCTTTAAAGTTTTTATTTAAGAGGAAACGTGAGGAAACTGTGGAAGCTCAATTACCGAAAAATTGTGAAGCCGGTGCGTATTTGCGAACCCACGTATATTTTCTGCTAGATCGTCGCAGTCATAAACGCATATATTTTTCTGCGAAATTCCAGGGCCACTGTAGTGTAGGTTGACGGTGTGTTTCCACGTTCAGTGTACAAGATAGCGCGAAGGGCTTTAGCGGCCATAGCACCTCTAACGCGCGCTTCTGCTGGGCCAGTCAACGGATTGATTAGAAAGACCCTCATCAATTTGACTGATGATAATCGCGATGACGCCTCGCCCAACCGCACTGATGCTAAAAAATGTGATAAATTCGATACTCTTCAGTTAAGTCATGGCAAGTCTTTCAGGAATTTCATTTTGTTTTATTGTCTGTCAGCTAGGTTGGCAGCATGCATAGCGGCTGGCCCACGACTGCTTAAAAGCAGGCTTAATTGAATATCTTCCCTTGTGCACGCACACTGTAGTGGTAGATTTTCCCCGAAATTGGGGCTGCGTCCACAAGATTTTGGCTTACGATATATGGCCACATAGAAGTCGTTATGGCAGCCCTACACTGCAAGGATGCACAGCAGCCTCTACGGGAACGAGCAATCATCATGCGAACATTTGGAAGAGCTCCGTGAATCGTTTAGCTACATACATTATTTTCTCTACATACTATGTATTTTGCTTTCTATCAGGCAGTGTGTTCTCGGTGGCGCATTAGATAGACATTCTTGACACAACAGCGGCGCGAAATGTATAGCGCATCCAAAAATCACCACGCATATTATCAGAAACACGTCACTCTTCCTATGCACACAAGAAACAAAGCTGCCGACTGAAGTATTCTTGTGTTTTCTTCTCTCGTTACACGGGGCGGGTAATGCCCGTAGATAATTCGGAATGTTTTACAGTTGAAAAGCCACTCGATTCTTCTAAATATAGAAGTGCATCACGAAAATCCCTTCCATACCTAGAGGAGCAACAAGAAATACAAGGGCCTGCTAGTGTGGCTGGCAGGACCTGCTTCACACATTGCCTCGCCTCTTCACATGTCCATTTTCCACAATAAGGCCGGTGCAAACAATATGTGCGACCCCTTCCCCGTAAGGAGATCAGTTATTCGCTGAGATGATTCCCTTGAAAATGTCCATATCTCGCACAAAGGCAGCGTTGCCCCAATCTTTGGAGCAGCTTGTGAGCTGATTTCCCAGGGAATCTTACAAACCGGAGAAGTAAACACCTCATTGTAAATGCCAAAGCATCTGAGCATTCTGCCCGCATTCGTGAGTGCTAAAGGCGTATATCAACAAATGGTGTTGAACAGTCGCCCTCTCAACGTTGCTTCTAGGAGCGACGTACTGTAGATGCCGCCTGATTGCATGAATGACCAATGCGATTCGTGCACACGTAAATGGACTATGCGCATTTATCTATTTCATTTGCAGAGAATGCAATACTTGTTATAAAAAGTAGCACTGGCTTTTGATGGGATTTTGTGCTCCTAAAGAAAAGCAGTTCTGACGGGGCATGGTAGTGGCACTAATGGTTCAGCAGAGCCCTGTCAGATTTAGTATCGGCACAGCATCCTGAACTAGCTTGCCGCTACTTGCCGGAGTATCAAAGAAAATCCCAATTACAAACGTGCTTGCGCACAATTCAGCATCGATTGCGCTCCAAGTAAAGACCTCTAAATCCTGCTGCAAACGCTTTTTCCTCGCATCATCTCTGACGGTGCACCTAAGCTTGTATTTGGCTCTGCAATGCACAGGCTAGCAATTCATTTAAAGGGGGTGCAGGCCTGAATTATGGAACGCACATCTTGCGATGCAGGCACTATTTTTGGATAAACACCTAAAACCAGGCTGCCACACCAAAAACTACACAGCGCGTTGTCTGACCTGTTGCAGAGAGTCTGTCTACTCAAAGCCTAGATTCAGCGAAAAGTACCACGTATAACAGCAGCGATCTCGAAAACGCAAAGGCTCAGACAGAACTTCGTACCAAATATTTATCACTTCATGCG
This sequence comes from Eimeria necatrix, assembly GCF_000499385.1. Taxonomy (NCBI): domain Eukaryota; phylum Apicomplexa; class Conoidasida; order Eucoccidiorida; family Eimeriidae; genus Eimeria; species Eimeria necatrix. The sequence goes on from NW_013652413.1 coordinate 2,713, forward strand.
ACGTGCGATCAGTCGCCGGCATCTGAGTTAAACAGTCATGAGCACTGCAGCACACCCACCACACTCGAGGAATGTTCCACTCATCTGAGGCTCAGTGACTTGTTGCGATGTCTTAGGTTGCGTGGAGTGTGAGTGATTTTGCTTTGGCATGTGATGAGGTTTCTTCCCTGGAACAAGAGATAAGCAGTCACCTGGAGTGGAGTACTGAGCTCTTCGACCAAACTGGATGTACAGAATTCCGTTACGTCTGGCTGGGATGTGTAGCGGTCACGCTGTGAGCGTTGGCGTTTGAATAGTAGGGATGCATGCGAAGGCTCTTTGTGAGATTCTTCTATCCCCTAGTCTTTGGCATTGTGTCAACTAGATCTCTGAACGTTTTCCAGGCATTGCTCTGCTCCAGCGTTCCTCATCGTATTCGCGTGTCTGTGCGCATATCCCTACCTTGTAAACATTGCGTGTTCACAACCACATTGTGAAAAGCCGGTACATATACGCCTACGTAGCGTGGCACGCTCTGAGAACAATATAAAATTCGCCTGTCCTCAAGACTGCACCCCATTTGCTGCTGCTTCAGGAAGTACGCCGCAAGTCACGAACATTCGACCTGCTCTATACTTCCATAAGATAAAATTCATATATGTAGTGCGGCACAAATGTGATTCAGAGGCATTCGCACAGTTTGCAGCTTGTGCATCTGCACACTTAGTGTGGTGATTACGCTTTTGATGACGCGCTGGGAGTCGTGTCACATGGATTGCCGCTGGAGTTGTTGTGTTTGCACTGCAAAAAGGAACGGCGCATACAGCTTGTCAACGTACGAGATACTAAGCATTTCAAGCAGCCGCTTGAGGCATGAGACGCCATGGCATCTGACAAAGGCCAGCGGACTAGGTCCAGTCCTAAATGCGAGGTTCAGGAGTTGTGCAATATGCAAGGTCCCGTTAGTGTTCTATGCAGATAACCAGCCTTATCAAAAGCCGTTTATCTTCATGGAACACTGTTTTCAGCTCTTGCGTCGCATTGGTCGCTTGTTCAAGAAACTTGGCGGCTCCACGCCTTGTTAGACAAAACTACATTGCGACTGTGAAGACGATGGGGATGTCCGCTCGCAGGTGCGTTTTGTTTTGCCTTGCCCTTCAAATTCGCTTTCACAGGATGTGCGTTCCTTTTTGGATTTTGCATTGTGCAGTGAATAATACTTTGGCGTATGGCTTAGGCCTTGCATGTCTTCATCGCTTCGTCGAGCGAATGGTTCAAAGGAATCGGCATGAATGTGAAGGCACACATAGTTGTCCATTCTGTTCGTAGCCCCCAGGATATCTTGATAAACTGTTGAACCATGTTTTAGAAGCCTTTTAAGTTCTCTTGCAGATCTCAGCAACATATTTGGAGCACGCCCATTTTGTTATTATGAAGATCCCTTCTGTTCAGCCGTAGGGGACAGCTGCCTTTTCCAAATTTTGTGGCTCGCGAGGTTGCTTTTGAAGGTTGGATCCTGCTCAGGCAGTTTGGAGCGTGCGTCATTGGTTAGATTTTCCTCGGAGAGAATCGGCAATTTTACCTCAAAGCTTTCGTCGCATCACAGGGCACTCGAATTGCGTGAATATTCCTACACCATTTTTCTAGTTTTCCGTTTGAGGCGTGTCTTGCAGCAGGCCCGCATGATCAGCATTCTGTCATTAGTTGCGGTTTGCATAGCGTTTAGATAAGTGGTACGATGCACATGCCCTACGAAAATGAAGCGTGCTTTTGATCTCCTCTGAACGCGCATAGGGAAGCCAACAAGGCGCTCAAGAAGCTCTGCGGATGCGCCACTGATATAGCTGTGCATCTGTCTACACCGAAAGGCAAATTGTTCTGTGTTGGTAGAGACAGGTTTACATTTACTTGCCATGGGCTTCCTGATAAATTGCGAATTTGTTTGCTGAGCTGATTCGTGCCAGCTTCGCCAACGAAGCAATCGTGAGGTGCCTGGCATTGTCTTGGACGATGCATGATATCTGGAGAGGGCTCCCTTGGAGAACAAAACTGCGACCATTTGCACTTCAGCGCTGCTCTACTACATATAGCAGCGCCATACAGAGTGTACCCTCATATAGCAGCGCCATACAGAGTGTACCCTACGCACCACCGTACACTGCGGCTGAAACAGTGCTGTCGGCGTTCACTCACACCCATCGTGCAACTGTTGGGAACGCATCTATTGGGGAGGGCAGGCCAGAGTCATGAAACACAAACATAGCAATATTACAACTATTTTTGGATAAACACCTAAAACCAGGCTGCCACACCAAAAACTGCACAGCGCGTTGTCTGACCTGTTGCAGAGAGTCTGTCTACTCAAAGCCTAGGTTCAGCGAAAAGTACCACGTATAACAGCAGCGATCTCGAAAACGCAAAGGCTCAGACAGAACTTCGTACCAAATATTTATCACTTCATGCGACGTGCGATCAGTCGCCGGCATCTGAGTTAAACAGTCATGAGCACTGCAGCACACCCACCACACTCGAGGAATGTTCCACTCATCTGAGGCTCAGTGACTTGTTGCGATGCCTTAGGTTGCGTGGAGTGTGAGTGATTTTGCTTTGGCATGTGATGAGGTTTCTTCCCTGGAACAAGAGGTAAGCAGTCACCTGGAGTGGAGTACTGAGCTCTTCGACCAAACTGGATGTACAGAATTCCGTTACGTCTGGCTGGGATGTGTAGCGGTCACGCTGTGAGCGTTGGCGTTTGAATAGTAGGGATGCATGCGAAGGCTCTTTGTGAGATTCTTCTATCCCCTAGTCTTTGGCATTGTGTCAACTAGATCTCTGAACGTTTTCCAGGCATTGCTCTGCTCCAGCGTTCCTCATCGTATTCGCGTGTCTGTGCGCATATCCCTACCTTGTAAACATTGCGTGT
>NW_013652414.1:0-4092 GCF_000499385.1 Eimeria necatrix
GCGTTTGACAGCTAGAATAAAGTGATCTTACTTCCCCTAACCAGTCCACCAGTCTTTACCATGAAACACATATTAGCGAATCCGAAACGAACATTAAGCCGATTTCTACACCACACATTTACAGTGGAGAGTCGGCTTCACTGGACAGCAACCAGTGAAGACTTCGCACGCATTTATATCTTTATTCGTAGCCGAGCTAGTCATATTGTCACAAAATGTCAAAGGCACAGCTTCGCGTTTGCTCGAAATGCGGTTGCTAGGCTTCCCAGCCCACAGTACCATGCCCGCACTGCGGCAAAGACTTGTGCATCACGCCAGCGCTGCGGCGAATCATTTTTGCTCTCGATACGTTACGCGTCCTCTAGACTACAGGTATCGCCAGGACAGGCTGTGATTATGCGATCGGCTCCAAAAACTCTAGCTCAAAGAAATTCAGATTTACCCTCCAATGCCACGCACCCAGGTAATGAGACCGAGAAATGCTGAACGCAAAATTGCACTTTGTGCTACGAATGAAGTCAGCACTTCAGGTGTATATCACTGAATGACACCGTCTCCAACAAATGTGCGAAGCTTTCAACATCCAGACATGAGATGCGTTGTGACGAGCATTTTGTTCTAATACAAACACAGGCGCGATTATACGCTCCCATTACTTTCATCTCTTGAGATTGGCACACTGATTTGGGGGGATGTTGTTGGCTTGGCCAACATAAGAAGCATGTTGGCATGATCATTGTGCCTTGGCCAGTCAGAAGACTTGCTGCATCTCTCCAGCCTGAATGAACCGCAGAAGAAGTGTGTTCCATCACTCTGTTGTATCAAGCGTTATGTAGGCGTGAAAATAAGTATAGCCATACGCGCTAAGAATCGCGAAGTACTCAGGATGGAGGACCCTTTCCAAAATACAGGAGGTACGTTTGCACGCCTTTCTCCTTGTGAGCGTTTGCGTGAGGATACCTTCAAGACAATGACTAAAGGCGTTTTTTTGTATTCCAAAGCGTCGCTTTGGGCAGGCATTTTGAGTGTTTCGTCCAACAAGCTCGGGATGAATGGTGTATCAAGGTCTAAAGCGCTGCATCTTCTCCTCGAAATCCCATGCTCTGCATTTGCCTTAGCTGGCTACTGAGAAGGCTGCACGTTTAGCAGTACGTCTGCCTCTGAATGCGGTAACTCCGCATTCTCCTGGGGGCACATCATGCTTCTGCTTCCCTTGTCTGGTAGTTGGTTGGTGGCTCTTATTCCATGTACCATACTTGATATCTTTTTCCTCTTAGACGGCTTCCAGCATATCAGTGGATGACCGCTTCACTACATCGGAATACTCCAAGGTCTGTACGAACCTGTAAAATCTGAATCCTGTCCTCGTCGGCAGGCATGCACATCTGGCTTCTTTCACACGCGGCTTGCCTTTATGGGCTTGCATGATGGCCCATTTCTGTGGTTGTGTCAGTATGACAGCCAGAATAATGTGATCTTACTTCCCCTAATCAGTCTATCAGTCTTTACCATGAGGTGCGCATTAACGAATCCCGAAACGAACATTAAGCTGATTTGTAAACCATACAGCATACAGTGGAGAGTCGGCTTCACTGGACAGCAACCAATGCCGCCTTGACATGCATTTATATGTTTATTTGCAGCCGAGCTAGTCGCATTGTCACAAAATGTCAAAACCACAGCTTCGCGTTTGCTCGACATGCGGTTCCTAGGCTTCCCAGCCCACAGTACCATGCCCGCACTGTGGCACAGACTCGTGCATCACGCCAGGGCTGCGGCGAATCCTTTTTGCTCTCGATACGTTACGGGTCCTCTAGGCTACACGCATCGCCAGGACAGGCTTTGATTATCCGATCGGCTCCAAAAACTCTATCTCGAAGAAATTCAAATTTACCCTCCAATGCCACGCACCCAAGTGATGAGACCGAGGATTGCTGAGCGCAAAATTGCACTTTGTGCTACGAATGAAGTCAGCACTTTAGGTGCATATCACTGAAGGACACCATCTCCAACAAATGTGCGAAGCTTTCAACATCTGGATACGAGATGCGTTGTGACGAGCATTTTGTTCTAATACAAACACAGGCGCGATTATACACTTCCATTATTTTCATATCTCCAGACTCGCACACTAATTTGGAGGGATGTTGTGGGCTTGGCCAACATAAGAAGCATCTTGGCATGATCATTGTGCCATGGCCAGTCAGAAGACTTGCTGCATTTCTGCAGGCTGAATGAACCGCAGAAGGGGAGTTTCCTATCACTCTGTTGCATCAAGCCTTAAGTGGGCGTCAAAAGGGCTACAGCCATTAGCGCTCAAAATCGCGAAACACTACATAAGAAGCATCTTGGCATGATCATTGTGCCATGACCAGTCAGAAGACTTGCTGCATTTCTGCAGGCTGAGGACCCTTTCAAAAATTCAGGGGGTACGTTTGCATGCCTTTCTTCTTGTGAGCGTTTGCGTGAGGATACCTTCACGACAATGACTAAAGGCATTTTCCTGTATTCCAAAGCGTCGCTTTGGGCAAGCATTTTGAGTGTTTCGTCGAACAAGCTCGAGATGAATGGTGTATCAAGCTCTAAAACGCTGCGTCGTCTTATCGAAATCCCATGCTCTGCATTTGCCTTAAGTGGCTACTGAGAAGGCTGCATGTTTAGCAGTACGTCTGCCCTTGGATATGATGATTTCGCGTTCCTCTCGAGGCACATCAGGGTTCTGTTTCCCTTGTCTGGCAGTTGGTTGGTGGCTCTTATCTCATGTTCCAATCTTTGTTTGCTTTTCCCATCGTAAAGCTTCTAGCGCATGCATTGATGATCGCTTCACTAGACACGAAACGTCCCTCATGCACATCTGGCTTCTTTCACACGCGGACTGCTTATATGGACTTGCATGATGGCCCATTTCTGTGGTTGTATCCGTTTGACAGCTAGAATAATGTGATCTTAATTATCCTAACCAGTCCACCAGTCTTTACCATGAGGTGCGCATTAGCGAATCTTGTAACGAACATTAAGCCGACTTGTAAACCATGCATTTACACTGGGGAGTAGGCTTCACTGGACAGCAACCAGTGCCGGCTCCGCATGCGTCTAGATTTTTGCTTCTACGCGAGCGAGTCATATTGTCACAAAATGTCAAAACCACAGCTTCGCGTTTGCTCGACATGCGGTTTCTAGGCTTCCCAGCTCACAGTACCATGCCCGCACTGCGGCAAAGACTTGTGCACCACCCCAGCGCTGCGGCGAATCATTTTTGCTTTCTATACGTTACCGCTCTTGTAGTCTACAAGCATCGGCAGGAAAGACCTTGATTAGCCTATCGGCTCCAAAAAATCTATCTCGAAGAAATTCGAATTTACCCTCCAATGCCACGCACCCAGGTGAGGAGACCGAGGAATGCTGCGCGGAAAAGTGCACTTATGCCACGAATGAAGTCAGCACTTTAGGTGCATATCCCTGAAAGACACCATCGCCAACAAATGTTAGAAGCGTTCAACATCCAGACATCAGATGCGTTGTGACGAGCAATTCGATCTACAACAGACACAGGAGCGATTATATGCTCCCACTACGTCCATCTCTTCAGTTTGGGACACTAATTTGGAGGGATGTTGTGGGCTTGGCCAACATAAGAAGCTTCTTGGCATGATGAATGCGCCATGGCCAGTCAAAAGACTTGCTGCATTTCTCCAGCCTTAATGAACCCGGGACAAACAGTGTTCCATCACTCCATTGCATCAAGCCTTAAGTGGGCGTCAAAGTAGATATAGGCACACTCGCTGAGAAACGCGAAATACTCAGGATGGAGGACCCTTTCCAAAATACAGCTGGTACGTTTGCACGCCTTTCTCCTTGTGAGCGTTTGCGTGAGTATACCGTCAAGACAATGACTGAAGGCGTTTTCTTGTCTTCCAAAGCGTCGCTTTGGGCAGGCATCTTGAGTGTTTCCTCCAACAAGCTCGGCATGAATGGTGTAGCAAGGTCTAAAACGCTGCATCTTCTTCTCGAAATCCCATGCTCTGCATTTGCCTTAGTTGGCTACTGAGAAGTCTGCACGTTTAGCAATACGTCTGCCATTGACTATTGTGA
>NW_013652415.1:0-25000 GCF_000499385.1 Eimeria necatrix
CTTCCCGCGGGATCCGCAGCGCAGAGGCGGGAAAATATGAAAATAAACACAAAAAGGCAACGCAAAATGTGAAAAATAAACAAATCTGCATTGCAGAAGTCTCAAAAGTGAAGATCGCGGAAGCTTCAGCTGGGTTTCACTCTGCGCGCGCGGTGTACAGACACCCCAGAACTTGCAGCTGCTGGCAGAACAGCAAGTTGCAAAACTTGAATTCCGGAGTTTCGGCGGGGAAAAGGTTCATTTTAATCGTTTTAATCATGAGAAGTTGAATTTTTTGTTTATTTTCGTCTTTGCTGTCTTGAAATGGCGCAAATATGAGCCGCGTGCTCGGGTTTCTGCTTCCGTGTGCCGCCTGCGGCTTCGGCGTCGGCTGGGCCACCCGCAGCCGCCTTTCTTCCGCCGCCGACTCCAGCTTCCGCAAAGACTCCGCAAAGAAGTCCTTTGGGAGTTTTAAAAAGAAAGAAAATGCTTTTAAAAGACCCAACAGCTCCCTTTCGGGCTGCTGGAGCGACGCCGCTGGCCTCGCCGTCCTCCACAGACTTGTCCTCAACTCCAACTCCATTCCAGACTTCTCCAACGCCTTAAAACAAACTGCATGCAAACGCATGCAAACCAGGGGCTTCAAAAGCCTCACAGTCCTTTCTCGCCCCCTCCAGGGGGGCCCCCCACCGGGGGGGGCCCCCCAGGGGGCCCCCCAGGGGGCCCCTCAGGGGGCCCCCCAGGGGGCCCCCCAGGGGGCCCCCCAGGGGCCCCCCACGAGCACCTCCTCGGAGGGGGCCCCCCAGGAGGGCCCTCAGGGGGCCCCCCAGGGAGGCCCTCAGGGGGCCCTGGAGAAAGAACAGGAAGGGGCTGGTGGTTGGGATTATGCAGGCGCTGAAGTGGTAGTTATAGAAGAGTGGCTGGACCCTTTTGCTGCAGCAAAAGCTTTAAAAGAAAAAGAAAAAGAAAAAGAAAATAAATTTAATCAAAGAGGGGCCTCTTTGTGGCTCTGTTTGCTGCCAACTAATTGAAACCTCTGCTGCTGCTTTCAAACCCCTTCCTCTTTGCTTCTTTTCGCCTCCAGGACACTCTCGGTTTAGGGTTTAGGGTTTAGGGTTTAGGGTTTAGGGTTTAGGGTTTAGGGTTTGGACAGCGGTTGGCGGGTGTTTTCGTGGGTCTCTGGAGTGTACGTACACCTCAGCTCGTAGCTCTGCTCCCTGTCTGAAGAAGAAAAAAGTAAAAGAACAAAAGTGGCAGCACAAATAAATAAATAAATTAATTAATTAATTAATTAATTAATTAATTAATTAATTAAACAAATAGAAATAAATAAATAAATAAATAGAATTGGAAAGAAACCAGTTTCTTTGGAAACAAAAACAAGAATGCATGCATGCAGAAAACGCCGTCAAATATTTTATCGAAATATACTTTAAAGTGCAAATCCAATTAGTTGCCTATCTGCACACATTATTTATTTATTTATTTATTATTTATTTATTTATTTATTTATTTACATATTTATTTATTTATTTATTTCTTTATTTGTTCATTTATTTATTTATTCATTTATTATTTTGTTCAATTGTATTTGTGAAATGGATTTGTAAATTTGCGCATTCTGATTTTTGAGTCTGCAAATGCGTTCACATCAACTTCCAAAAAGTGGAAAGAAAAATAAAAAAAGACGAATAAATAAATCAATCAATAAAGAAACAAATTTATTTATTTATCTATTTATTTATTTATTTATTTATTTATTTATTTACTTATTTATTTATTTATTTCTTTATTGATTTATTTATTTGCGTTTAAATGCTTACTTTTATTTGGGAGTCGATGGGGTGTACAGACACCTGCGCATGCATGCAGCTGTCTGTACACCCCAGTGCATGCAAATGCTTTTTGTGAAAACTTTTTATTTAATTCTTTTTGTGCAGAATTGGCTGCCACTTAGAAACATTTAGTTCAATTTGTATATTGTTGTCTTTTTGAAACCCTCCAAACCCTAAACCCTAATTTGTAAACCCTAGGACTTCTTCAGGGTTTCTTTTCCACTCTTAAAGGCCTCAGGCCTTCTTTTCCCGCGTGTAGGGTTTAGGTTTTCTAGGGTTTAGGGTTTGCTACTCTTGAGGGTTTAGTAGGGTTTAGGTTTTCTAGGGTTTAGGGTTTACTAGGGTTTAGGGTTTGCTACTGTTTAGGGTTCAGTACGGTTTAGGTTTTCTAGGGTTTAGAGTTTACTAGGGTTTAGGGTTTGCTAGGGTTTAGGGTTTGCTACTGTTTAGGGTTCAGTAGGGTTTAGGTTTTCTAGGGTTAAGGGTTCGCTAGGGTTTAGTGCTTGCTAGGGTTTAGGGTTTGCTAGGGTTTAGGGTTTACTAAGGTTTATTGGGCACTAAAAGGGCCTATAAATAAACAAAATATATTTTTATATATTTTTATTTACATTTATGTTTGTATTATATTTAAATTTATATTTATATTATGTTTATTTTATGTTTCACTTTATTTTTACATTTATTTTATATTTATATTATATTTATATATTTATTTTTATTTTATATTTATATCTTTTTATATTTATGTTTTTGTTCATAGAAATGTTTCAACGGCTTATATTTAATACACATTACAAATGCAAATAAACAATTATGTTATTTATTTATTTATTTATTTATTTATTTATTTATTTATTTATTTATTTATTTATTTGTTTATTTATTTGTTATTTATTTATTTATTTATTTATTTATTTATTTATTTATTTATTATTTATTAATTTATTTATATATTTATTTATTTATTTATTTATTTATTTATTTATTTGTATACAAATGCAGAAAGGCGAAAATATTCTTTTTCTTTCAAAATATTTTAATCTTTTCCCCATACGGCTTCTAAACCCTAAACCCTCATAAACCCTCGTAAACCCTCGTAAATCCTCGTAAACCCTCGTAAACCCTCATAAACCCTCATAAACCCTCGTAAACCCTCGTAAACCCTCGTAAACCCTCGTAAACCCTCGTAAACCCTCGAGGCTGTGTGTCTGTTCGGGTGTCTTACTTGCCTTCGCGTCTCTTCTCTAAATTGTTTTTTATTTTTCTTTTTTCTCCTTTTTAATTTTATTTTTCCTTTTTCTCCTTTTTAGTTTTACTTTTTCCATTTCTATTTTTCGGCTCTTTTGCAGTTCCCCGTCTCTTCTCGTTTGCTTCCTCTTGCATCAGTAGGTCGCTAGCTAGCCAGCTAGCTAGCTAGCTGACTAGCTAGCTAGCGACTAGCTAGCCAGCTGATTAGCTAGCTAGCTGACTAGCTAGCTAGCTGACTAGCTAGCTAGCTGACTAGCTAGCAGGCTAGCTACCTATCTGGCTGGCCAGCCAGCTAGCTCGCTAGCTAGCTAGCTAGCTGCAGCCATGACAGGGTAGCTAGCTGGCTAGCTAGCCATCCAGGAGCTCGTTCATCCAGCCTCCGCGCCAGCCCCAGACTCGGCTAGCTAGCTAGGTAACTAGTTAGCTAGCTAGCTAGCTAGGTAACTAGCTAGCTAGTTACTTAGCCGGGCAGCCAAGCAGCCAGATGCTCCGCTAGCTAGCTAGCTAGCTATTTAGCTAGCCATTTAGCTAGCTAGCTAGCTAGCCAAGCATTTGGCCACTTAGCCAAGTGAGTGGGAGCCTGGCCAACATGCAGCTACCTAGCTAGCTGTCTTCTTTGCCCAAGCTAGCCATTTGGCTAGGAAGTTGGCGAGCTAGTTAGCTCGCCACCTAGCGTAGCTAGCTAGCTAACCAACAAGGTAACTAATTGACTAACTAGCTAGCTAGCCAGCTAGCTATTCCTCCTGCTAGCTAGCTAGCTAGCTTCCTAGCTAGTTGCTCCGCTTGCTAGCTAGCTGGCTAGCTAGCCGTTCCTCCAGCTGTTTCTGTAGCTAGCTTGCTAGCTAGCTATTGCTCTACCTAGCTAACCAGCTATTGCTCTAGTTAGCTAGCTGGCTGGCCAGCCAGCCAGCTAGCCAGCTAGCTAGCTAGCTAGCTAGCTGCGCGCGAAGGCAAGTGAGAGGAACAAGAAGCCCTGCGGGTGGGCGATTGAAACGTGTTGGTCTCGTTTTGAGTTGATAAATAATTGAACTTTGAATTTTGAATTTTGGATTTCCTCCGAGTTGTTTGCTGCGCGTCGCGCCAGCGCTAAAGGAGGAAAAAAGAAAGTGAGCTTTTGCCTTTGAGGAAAACAACGAACAAGCGAGCGCAAGAAACGGGGTGTACGTACACCCCAGCGCCGCGGCGAGTGGCGGGGTGTACGTACACCCCGGCGCGGGGGCGGCGGACGCGCAGTCAGAAGCACCGAAGCGCTGCGAATTGAAGCCAGGAATTCATAAAAGTGTTCAAATAAACAAATGCAGGAGAAAATGTGCAGACTCATTGTCTTTTTCGTGGTTTGAGCTGTCCATACACCCCAGTGACTGCTCGCGGCTCCCGCAGCGCGCCCGCTCCTGCGTTGCGATCCGGCTCGGATTGAGCATATTATATACAAATGACGGAAATAAAAGCGCAAAAACTTTATTATTTTTTGCATTTCCTCCACAATGAAGTATATAACATGCAGAAAAGAAACAAACAACGCATGCTTCTTTCGGCGCTGCAGTCGCCGCTCCTCGGCGGTCCGCGGTTCCTTGACCGGTTGAAGGAATACCCCTTTATTTCGGCTCGTTTTCAAGATTTTTTGCATTTATTTGCATTTATTTGCATTTATTTGCATTTATTTGCATTTATTTGCATTTATTTGCATTTATTTGCACTTAATTGGCCATTTTTTCACCATTTTTCCGCTTTTAAACCCTTTTTCCCGGATTTTCTCCGCTCTTTCCTTTCACCTCAGCAGCAACACACACAACGCGGATGCTGCAAACAGGGCAAGCGCCTGGGGCGCCGCTGCGAAGGCGCCAGAGGCCTGCAAAAGACAAATAAATAAATAAATAAATAAATAAATAAATAAATAAATAAATAAATAAATAAATAAATAAATAAATAACAAAACAATTCAGTTAATTAATTAATTTAATAACAAATAAATGAGTAATGATTGATAATTCAACTTTAATTAGAGGGGTCCCACTATTAGCAGAGGGAATATAAAGAAACTGAAGAATTGCTACAAAACTTTCTGCTGCTGCTAGTGCTGCTGCTGCTGCTGCTAGTGCTGCTGCTGCTAGTGCTGCTGCTGCTGCTGCTGCTGCTTTTCCCCTACATAGCTGAAGTGTTTCCTTATTTCTTTCTTGCTTTTGAAGGGCTGTGTGAGCGCTGGCTAGCCACCCTGATGAAATCAACCGTCAGCTAGCTAGCTAGCTAGCTAGCCAGCTAGCTAGCTAGCTAGGTTTCTAGTGCCTGTTATGACCTGCCTATTATCATCCGCCCGCATCTAGCTAGCTAGCTAGCCAAAAAGCTAGCTAGCCAGCCTGACAGTCAGCTAGCTAGCTAGCTAGCTAGCTAGCTCTGTATTTTTCTAGACAGCTAGCTAGCGCTGAAGCGAGCTACCTGAACCAGTGGCTAGCTAACCGACTACGAAGTAACTAGCTAGCTGACGTCACAGCTGGCTACCTTAAACGCCAGCTAGCTGGCCAGCTCAACAGCTAGCTAGCTCTCTAGCTAGCTAGCTAGCTAGCCATCTAGCTAGCAGTGCAGTTATCTAGCCACGTAACTAGCCATTCAGATATCTAGCTAGCTAGCTATCTAGCTAGCTAGCCACCTAGCTAGCCACCTAGCTAAGCATCTAACTAGCCATATAACTAGCCATATAACTAGCCAGCTAGCTAGCCAGCTAGCTTGCCAGCCAGCTAGCCAGCCCAGCTAGCTAGCCAGCCAGCTAGCCAGCCAGCTAGCTAGCTAGCTAGCTAGCTAGCTAGCTGTGGGGCTTCTCACCAGGGCCTCGACGCTCATTTTGTTGACTTCTTCGACTTTGATGTATTTCTCCAAACTCTCCAAATCGATGCCGTCCGAAGAAGACACAATTGCCACTTCGACCTTCTCGCCCTCCTCCAAGTCCAGCGACTCCACTCCCGACTCCTGGCCCAACACCAAACCCTAAACCCTAAACCCTAAACCCTAAACCCTAAACCCTAAACCCTAAACCCTAAACCCTAAACCCTAGACCCTGAGCTCTGGGCCCGAAGTCCTACGCCTTGGCTTCTGCTAAGGAAACGCTGGAGTCGTCCACGGAACGCCAAACCCTAAACCCTAAACCCTAAACCCTAAACCCTAAACCCTAAACCCTAAGGGCTCGGCCCCAATCCCTTGAGTCTGTGCCGTACCACTTCAACCGCGCTGACGGCCGTCGCTTGCTGCTGCGAGAACTGCTGCTGCTGCTGCTGCTGCTGCTGCTGCTGCTGCTGCTTCACTTCTGTCATTTCGTCTGCAACAGCAAAATACTTTTTCCAAACTTCTTTGTAAGCTTCATCAACCACTTCAGAAAACCTCTCCGCCAGCACTCGGTGGTTTACAGGCTGCGCAAAAACACACTCCACAAACCCTAAACCCTAAACCCTAAACCCTCGTCCCCACCAAACCCTAGAAAAAACAGCATTATACACACCACTCAACAAACCCTAAACCCTAAACCCGCGTCCCCACCACAAACCCTAGACCCTGAACCCAAAACCCCAACAACTCCATGCCTCCTAAACCCTAAACCCCAAACCCTAACCCCCAAACCCCAAACCCTAACCCCCAAACCCCAAACCTAGCCCCCAAACCCTAAACCCCAAACCCTAACCCCCTAACCCCAAACCCTAAACCGTAAACCCCAAACCCCAAACCCTAAACCCCAAACCCTAAACCCCAAACCCCAAACCCTAAACCCTAAACCCCAAACCCTAAACCCTAAACCCTAAACCCTTGCGGACCAGGTCTCCCGTGAAACCCTCAGTGACAGTGCCGTCTTCAGCCATCGTGCAGTTATAAAATTCGGCGAAGTCCACGCGAGGGTTTGGCAGCAAAAGAGTCAAAAACTTAAAAGAAGAAACAATAAAAGCTTGCGGCAAAAACTGCAGCCAACCCACGTACACTTTGTCCCTGAGACGCACGCAAAGGGTTTAGGGTTTAGGGTTTAGGGTTTAGGGTTTAGGGTTTATGGTCTGGGGGTGGGGTTTAGGCTTTGGGGTTTAGGGTTTGGGGATTAGCGTTTGGCGCCGTGTGCGCAGCAGACACAGCAATGAAAAAGCTGCACTAGGGTTTAGGGTTTAGGGTTTAGGGTTTAGGGTTTAGGGTTTAGGTCAAGTAGAAGAGCAGCAGGAGATATATTTAAGCTGCGTGGACTCTGCAGAACCTCAAGGAAGAAGAGGGTTTGCAGCAAAACCCTAAACCCTAAACCCTAAACCCTAAACCCTAAACCCTCAGGCTCACGTTATATCCGTGTATCCTGCCTTAATGGCTTTTTCCAAACCCTCAAGATCAGCAGAAAAAGTGAGTTCTTTATTTTCATCAACAGCAAAAAACCTCAGAGATCTGGCCATAGTTTCCAGGCGTTCCCGAATGGACACTGCTGGTGCTGCTGCTGCTGCTGCTGCTGCTGCTGCTGGTGCTGCTGCTGCTGGGGCTGCTGCGGGGGAGGGCGGGGAGCCGCCTTGCTGCTGCTGCGGAGCAGCAGGTGCAGCAGCAGCGCTAGTCGGTGCTGCTGCTGGTGCTGCTTCTGGCGCTGCTGCTGCTGCTGGAGTTGCTGCTGCATCTGAGCCCCCGCTGAAGACAGTTGGTGCTGCTGCTGCTGCTGTCTGGGGTGTCTCGACAGCTGGCAGTGCTGCTGGCGCTGCAGGAGGAGCAGCAGCAGCAGGAACAGCAGCAGCAGCAGGAACAGCAGCAGCAGCAACCGGAACAGTTGCAGGAGCCGCAGGAGCAGCAGCAACAACAGGAGCGACAGCAGCAACAGGAGCAACTGCTGCTGCTTGAGCTGGGACGGCAGCAGCAGCCTGCGGCTGCTGCAGCTGCGTTTGCTGCAGCTGCGGCTGCTGCGGCTGCTGCTGCTGCGGCTGCAGCAGCAGCTGCTGCTGCTGCTGCGGCTGCGGCTGCGGCTGCACTGCAGGAGCAGTCAGGTAGGCTGTTGTTGCTGCGTTCGTTGCTGCAGCAGGAGTTGCTGCTGGCAGCGTCTGCGGGGCTGCTGCAGCAGTTGTTGCTGCTGCTGGTGCTGCTGCTGCAGCAGCAGGCGCAGCACCGAGGACAGCTGCTGCTGCTGGGAGCGCAGCAGGAGCTTCGTTTTGCTGCTGCTGCTGCAGCAGCGCGTCCTGCGTCTGCAGGAAGACCGTTTCGGGCTGTTCCGCCGCAGCGCCTGCGCCGCTGCTGCTGCTGCTGCTGCTGCTGCTGCTGCTGCTGCTGCTGTGCCTCCTGTGGCGCCTTCTGCCGGAAGGCATGACGCTGAGGAGGGCCATTTGGTCTTCTCCGTCTGCTGCTTTTGCTTCCAGTTGAGAGAAAATGGAATTAAGTTTTGAAAGTTTGAATTGCTGCAGCTGCTGATGAATTGCTGCTGCTCTGTCGAGGAAGCCGTCTTGCTGCAGCAGCTGCTGTACGTACACCCCAAAGGCGTCCACTGCAGCAGCAAAAGCAGCAACAGCTTCGTTTTGGCTGTCTTCGAAGTCCCCCCGCAGCACGACAACGCTGCCAGCAGCAAAAACGTTGCTGCTGAGAGCAGCAGCAGCAGCAGCAGCAGCAGCAGCAGACCCCTCCTCCTTGCCCCAGCCCAAGGCGCAAAAGAGAGAAGTTAATTCTCTTCTTCTTTTCAGCAGCACAGCTTTGATGTCTAAAGAGTGGAAAGCAGCAGCAGCATCTGCTGCGCTTTGCTGCAGCTGCTGCAGCAGCGCAGCAGCAGCAGCGTAGGCTGCTGCCAGCTCCGCGTCCAGCTGCTGCTGCTGCTGCGCTGCAGCGTACTGCTGCAGCAGCAAACTTATTATCCCAGGGGCCCCCAAGTGACCCTGCCAGTTCTGCAGCAAAGTTTGCGTCACTGCCAAAGACAAAATGCAGTTCTTTGCTTCCACAAAAGACCCAATGAGTTTCTGGTACTGGGGGCCCCCGCAGCTGAGCTGGGGGCCCCCTGCTGCTGCTGCTGCTGCTGCTGCTGCTGCTGCTGGCAGCTCGCACAGCGCCGGGGGGGCCTCCGAGTGCATGCAAACTTGCTTGTTGTCTTTTGCTGCTGTCAACTTCGCCAAAAGCTGCACCCAAGGAGAAGTCGGGTGCTGCAGACTCTCCAGTTCCTGCTGCAGCACAGCAGCAACTGCTGCTTGGCCTTCGCAGGCTTCTTCGGACTGCAGCACGGCCTCCTCGTCTTCTGCTGCAGCTTCCTCCGGCCCGCTGCTGCTGCTGCTGCTGCTGCTGCTGCTGCTGCGGAGGGAGAGCTCTGCAGCAGACAGCGGGGACAAAGAGGAGGCCAGCTGCGGGCCCTGCCGCTTAGCAGCAGCAAACGGGACCAGTGGACCACTGGTCAGCAGCAGAGCTGCCAGGGAGCTGAGGGCCAGCAGCCCGCTGCTGCCGGGCAGCCGCATCCTCGCGGGAGAAGCAAATAAAAGAAAGAAAGAAATAAATAAAAGAGAAAATAAAAGAAAAGAAAGAAATAAAACCAGAAAAGAGAAATAATTCAAGTTTTTATGTCCCAAAGGCAAAACAATCCGCCCAAACGCCGGCCGCCCGCAGCCACTACCTGCAGCGCAGCAGCAGCAGCAGCAGCAAACACGCAACAGACACGCAAGTTCTGCTGCTGCTGCTGCAGTCCAGACACAGCAATTCAAAAGCTTTCAACAACACAAATAAACAGAAATGATGCAGCACAAACGCGCAAGAGCGCCCCCGCTTCCCAAGTCCGAAACTTGAATTTCTCTGGGGTGTACAGACACCCGACAATCTGCAGTGCCGCAGCTTTTCAGGTGTACAGACACCCCAGCACGCGCTGCGGAAACCGGCAGCAAAAGGGCCCGCGCTGCGCTGCTGCAGCAGCAGAGGCCAGCAGCAGCAGCAGCAAGGTGACCAGTGGTCCACTGGTGCCCGCAGAGGGGGAAAAAAGGCGCGAAAACAAGCCCGGAAAGCTGAAATATGCTGCTGCTGCTGCTGCTGCTGCTGCTGCGCTGCGAGGGGGGGATCCGGGGGCTGATCTGCGCACCTGTTGGTACAATTGGGAAGCAAAAGAAGGGAAAAGGAGAAAAGAAACTGAAGGGAATTCGCGAGAAGTGGAATATCTTGAAATGGCCGCAGGAACAGCATCGACGGCTTCCCGCTGCGGCGCTGCGCAGGAGCGGCGCGAGCTAGCTGGGGAGGAAAGCAAACTGCCGGCGCCTTCGGGGAGAAAAAGGAGAAATATAAATTGAAAAAGAGAAAGAAAGAAAGAAAAAGAACGCAGAATGAAGACAAAGGGGAAAATTCAAAGAAGTTGAACGGCGTGGGGGAGTGGCCACTGGTGAGCCGCTTCCGCCGCGCTGGTCCGTTTTAGCCGCAAAGCTTCAACAAGTTTTTCCGCGAAAAGATTAAGGCTTTCTAAAAAGCCAAAACGGGAGAATTAAAAGGAGAAAGAAAGCTCTAAAAAGTCCTTCTTTGTGTGCCGCTGGGCGGCGCAGCAGCAGCAGCCTCAGGCTGCTACTGCGCCTCAAATGCGAACACAGCCGTTTCGCCGTTTATTTCCCTTTTTCTTTCTTTCTTTTCTCCTTCAAACCTTTTAAACTTCATTTAAATTCCAATTCCGATTATGCAAACCCAGAAAGCAGCAAAAGCCCGCCCCAGTTCAAGTGTGTTGCTGCGCGCCTCCGCTACCTGCCGCTGTGGGTCAGCAGCGCCAAGCCGCCGATTCCACCATATTTCGCCGTTTTTCTTCCAAATTAATCCTTTTAAATGCATTTTAAACTCATTTCCGAGTTTTTCCTCCTTTTTAATTGGAAAAAGAGCCCCGGGAAAGCGCCTAAACAGCAGCAGCACGCAGAGCTGGTGGCTGCATCGGCGCCACACACGAGCGCTGCAGCAGCAGCTGCTGCAAGTGCCAAAATAAAATTAAAACAAAATAAAACTTTAATAAATGAATTTCTTTTTATTTAAAACCTCAAAAGGAACAAACTTGCGGGCTTTTTAACTCCTTTTTTGCTGCTGCTGCTCGCAATCCATTCAAATTCAACTTTCAAAAGATCCATTGAGTGGAATTCAACTTCACTTCATTCTGCACTTCTCCCCCAGCCTCGCCCTCCACCTCTTTGAAATCACAAATAAAATAAATTTCCAAAAAGACAAAATCTTCTTCAACTTCATCTCCAGAAAATCCTCAAGTTGCTTTCTTACACCAAACAGTTCCCCAGAGCCTGCACAGGCCTCTGGGGGCCCCCAGGGGCCCCCAGTGGCATTCAGGGGCCCTCCGGGGGCCCCCGGGGGCCCCCAGGGGCCCCCGGGGAACGCCAGGGGCCCCCAGGGGCCCCCGGGGGCCCCCAGGAACCTGCACTGGGGGCCCTCAGAAGACCCTAGGGGCCCCCAGGGGCCCCCGGGGGCCCTTGGGGGCTTCGGGGGGCCCCTGGGGGCCCCAGAAGACCCTAGGGGCCCCCCAAAGACTTTGGGGGCCCCCAGGATTGGCAGCTCTTTAAATGCTAAAGTGAAAAGTTTAGAATTGTTTTTGTTTGGAGTTTCCTAAAAAGAAGAATTCAAAAGCTTCTGTCTTTTCAAATTGCAAAACAGAAATTGATTGGAATGTCTTATGCAACTTGCTGCTGCTGCTGCTGCTACTGCTGCTAGTACTACTACTACTGCTGCTGCTGCTGCTGCTGCTACTGCTGCTGCTGCTGCTGCTACTGCTGCTGCTGCTTCTGCTGCTACTGCTGCTGCTGCTGCTACTGCCTCCACTGCTGCTATTGCTGCTGCTACTGCTGCTGCTACTGCTGCTACTGCTGCTACTGCTGCTACTGCTGCTGCTGCTGCTGCTGCTGCTGCTGCTGCTGCTGCTTGAGTCTAGTGCTCTTGTAACAGTTCCCGCTGCTGCCTTGTGTGTCTAGGCCTCTTTTTAGGCTTTGCAAATTATTTTTTGGAAAATAAAATCATTTTAATTTATTTTGAAATAAATAAAAATAAAAAACATTTGTAAGATTAGAGGCCCCCAAGGTTGACTCTGAGAAGACATCAATTTGATGCTCTACAGCATTAAACCCTCAAAAGCACTCCAAACCCTAAACCCTAAACCCTAAACCCTAAACCCTAAACCCTAAAACGTAAACCCTAGAAGCGAAGAGGCGAAAACAAATAGACAGGGGCTACGGAGTGAAAAAGGACTAGTTCAACAAGCAACGCTAAGACCCTAAACCCTAAACCCTAAACCCTAAACCCTAAACCCTAGAAGGAAAAGGGGGGAAAATGAAAGGCGAAAAGTACTGGAAAAGGAAAAGTTAAACAAAGAAGAAACAACAGTCAAGCCCTCGCCAGCCTCAGCCCCGGAAAATGAAATAATAAATAAATAAATAAATAAATAAATAAATAAATAAATAAATAAATAAATAAATGAGAAAGAAAGAAATGAAACAAAAGGACAAAAGCAACAAAAAAAACAAAAATGAAATGTTCAAATAAAGAGGCTTCAGACAAAAGGGCAGCAGCAAACAAATCAACAAGTAGATGCATGCATCAATCGACAACAAATCAATTAATTAAGAATTAATTGACTTACAATTATTTGATTAATTCAATTTAATTAAATAATTAATTAAATAATTAATTAATTAAATTTAATTATTTAATTAAGTTGAAAAGCGAGGAGGAGAAAAAGGATATTCTGCTGTGAGCCATTTCACGGGGTGGAACTCGTGGGCAAAATTCGACTCTTCAACAGTCACCAAACGCCAGCCGGGTCTGCAAAAAAGGGGAAAAAAAAGAGAAAAAAAAGAAAAAAAAGTGGAAATAAATCACAAGACGAAGAGCAGCAACAAAAGGACATAAAAGGGAGAAAAAACAAAAGAAAAAGAGCGAAAAAGCGCAAAAAAATGAAAAAAAAATTACAATTTTCGAATTCCGAAAATGACCGCGGTGTCTGTACAGCTCGCGGGTGTACCGGCGTTTTCCTGTTTCAGATTTTGATTTTAAAAATGTACAAATAAGCATTTAAATAAATATTTATATTTATTTATAATAAATATTAATAAATATTAATAAATGCAAAACTAAAATGCAAGTAAAGACCTTCCGTCGTTCGTTGCGAAGCCGCAAGAACTGGTCACTATTTGGGGTGTATCTCCATCTCGCAGCAAAGAGTCGTAGTGCAAGTGGCCATGAAAAGAAGCAGCAACCTGCAAAACAAATTCAAAACAAAAGTTTTATTATTTTTTATTATTTCATCTTTTCATTTAATGCTTTCTCCACTTCATTAAATGCTCCATTTAACTCTCCACAGCACTCCATTTTCATCTTTTTGCTGAGGGCTCCAAAAGAAGGAACTAACTGCTGCTGCTGCTGCTGCTGCTGCTACTGCTGCTGCTACTGCTGCTGCTGCTGCTGCTGCTGCTGCTGCTACTGCTGCTGCTACTGCTGGATCTGCTGCTGCTAGTGCGTGCATTGTCTCGGCCTTGTTTTTTTGTTTTGAGACTTAAAAGAATATTTAAAAGAACATTTAAATAATATAAGAATATTTAAAAGAACATTTAAATAATATTTAAAGAATAAGAATATTTAAAAGAACATTTAAATAATATTTAAAGAACACTTAAAAAACTCACTTTGTACTTTTTCATCAAAGGCTGAAATCTTTCTCTCCACCTTTTGGGCAGTTGGAAGAGCGACACTGGGTTTTGCTGTACGTACACCCCAACAGCCCCTCTCCGCAATTGTTTGAAACTGCAGTTCTTTTGCATTTTTATTTTAATTTAATTACATTTAAATCTAATTTATAATTAGTTTCTCCCATTTGTTTGAACTACACAAACAGATGCAAACAAAATGCTGAGTGGCAGCAGCAAGCAGCAGCAAGAGGGGTTCATTAACAAACACAAAAACAAGAAGCAAAGAAAGATGCTGAATGTTGAATTTGAATTAACTGGGATAAATAAAATAAATAAATAAATAAATAAATAAATAAATAATTAAAAGGGAGTAGTGAACAAGGAAATTGAGACAAAAGAGCACAAAGAGACGAACAGGAGAAACAAAAAAAGCGAAAAAAAGGTTTAAATTGACAAGAGAGCGGCTCCATTAAATAAATAAACAAAAGGAAACATTTTAAAAGACAAATAAACAAAAAAGAATCAAAAAAGGAGAAAAAAGAAAACGAAAAAGAAGCTGAAGCAGCAAATAGCAATGGCCTACAACTCGCATTTGCCGGACTTCCACTGTGTTTGTCTTGTCATCTGCCTCCCCCCAATTGTCCCAATAAAACTGGTGATGTTGGAGAAGAAACTGCTGCTTAGCGCCTTCAAAAAGATCAAAAAATTAAAATAAAATAAATAAACGAAAATTCGGACTTGCTGCGTTTTCGCGGCGCCGCTGGGGTGTACGTACACCCCAGCGTGCAGAAACCCCTCAAAAAGCAAAACGCAAAACAGCGCCAATTGCGGAAATTAAATTGAAAAATAAATAATAATTAATTAATTAATTAGTTATTAATTAATTAATTAATTATTAATTAATTAATTAATTAATTATTAATCAATTAATTAATTCTTAATTAATTTATCATTTATTATTCATTTTCCTGCACTGGTGGCTGTTCTGTGTTCAAGTTTGCAAATGCAAAACTTTTTTTACCTTTTTCCACTCCGTCTTTTAATTCATTTTCAATCCACTCAAACTGTTCCTGTCAAAACGCAAAAAGAAACTTTAAAAACATTTATTTGAAATCAAATAAATCAACATGAGCTGCACAAAACTAACAAAAGCTTCGCATGCACGTCACAAAGGTGTCCGGCTAGCTAGCTAGCTAGCTAGCTAGCCAGCTAGCTAGCTAGCCAGCTAGCTAGGTAGCTAGCTAGTTAAGTAGCTAGCTAGCTAGCTAGCTAGGTAGCTAGCTAGGTAGCTAGTTAAGTAACTAGCTAGCTAGCTAGCTGGCTAGCTGGCTACTGAGTTAACTAGCGAACTAGCTAGCTAGCCGTGTCATCTAACTAACTCCTGAGACAGACATTCGAATCATTAGCTAGCTGGCTCGCTGGCAGGCGGTGCACATAACCAGACTGCCGCACAGCCAGCTAGCTAGCCAGCTAGCTAGCCAGCTAGCTAGCCAGCTAGCTAGCCAGCCAGCCAGCTAGCAAGCTAGCTAGCCACCTAGCTAGCTTGCTAGCTAAATAGCTAGACAGCTAGATAGCTAGCCACATATGTACACAGACGGCCAGATCGGTAGCCAGGGTCCAAGCTAGCTGCGTATTCAGCTAGCTAGCTAGCTAGCTAGCTAGCTAGCTAGCTAGCTAGCTAGCCATTGCTTGCCTCTGCGAGTTCCTTGGCATTTGTGTCGTCGTAAAGAACAGAAGAATTGGCAGCAACGAATTTGACGCCTCCAAACCAAAAGCTGAAGTGATCTTTTCCTTCAAAACAAAAAACAGAAAAGCAAAAAAAGAAAACTCAAAAACAAAAAATTCCATTTAAAATCCATTTAAAGTGCCAGACTTCGGCAGGAAAACACGAGCCCTCGCTGACCAGCTAGCTAGCTAGCTAGCCAGCTAGCTAGCTAGCTAACTAGCTAGCTAGCTAGCTAGCCAGCGAGCTAGCTGGCGAGCTAGTTAGCTAGCGAGCTAGCCGGCAACTTGGCTAGCTGGCTAGCTGGCTAGCTAGCTAGCTGTTTGTTTGTCTCTGCCATTTTATTTATTTAAATGTTTTAATCCATTAAAACTTTTAAATATTTCAAAGTTTACCCCACAATTGCTCATAGTCGGCAATTGAAGCTGCTGTGGGGGCGTTGCCCACGTCGTGGTTTCCGGGGAGCACGAGCTGTACGTACACCCCAAACGAGCCACAAGTCCGGAAGAATTTTAATTTAATTTTAGTTTTAATTTTAAATCATTTTAAGTGGATTTTTCCAAAAAGAACTCGACTTTGCTCAATCATTTGAGTGGATACTTCTCAAAAAAAGAAACGCCCTTCACCTAGGGTTTGGGGTTTAGCGTTTTTTAGGGTTTGGGGCTTAGCGTTTTCTAGGGTTTAGGGTTTAGGGTTTTCTAGGGTTTAGGGTTCAGGGTTTTCTAGGGTTTAGAGTTTTCTAGGGTTTAGGGTTTAGGGTTTCCTAGGGTTTAGGGTTTAGGGTTTAGACGCACCACTGGCACATCTTTGCTGGGTTTGTCAATGACATCTTTCAAGTCCTTTGCTTGTTGGTCCTGCGCGCACGAGGTGTACGTACACCTGACTTTGCATGCAGCCCCTTTTCATTCAACTGTTCGATTGGCATTTATTTTCCACTTTCCACTTTTTCTGAATTAATCAGAAAATTCCCAAGTTGGAGCTTTGCACTTCAGAGAGGCTAAGCTAGAAGATAAAAGTCGCTCGAAAGGCTTTTCAATTGACCACTTGAAGATCTGCGCCAAACCCTAAACCCTAAACCCTAAACCCTAAACCCTAAACCCTAAACCCTAAACCCTAAACCCTAAACCCTGCAGCCCTGGCTTGCCCGGACGGCTCTGACTTCGTCCTGGAGGCTCTCGTGGCTGAGGGCCGGCACTGGCGCATGCACGAGATCTCCCAAGATGGCAATAAATGCGGGTTTGCTGCTGAGGGAAGCTGCAGCAAGAATGCACTCGGCAACTTGCTGCCGCTCCTCTTCCCAGGAGTTGTTGTTGCGGTAAAGACCAAACTGAAGTCCATTAAACAAAAAGAAATCCAAAAAACCGCAAAAGAAGTGACAGTCGGGAGGCGAAGCACGGGTCACCGGGAGAAGCGAAAGCTGAGGTGTACATACACCTCAACTCCGTGCTGGACGCGGCGCACGAAACACCCGTCGGAGGCTTCCGTTGCCGCATTTCAGTCAATTAAAAGAGGAAATTAAACGCAAATTGAGTTTGTTTTGTTTATTTTCTTTCTTTCATGCAAAACTGCCGACAATTACCTGCGGATCGGCGATGAGCGCGAAGGTGAACGGGCCGGACCACGTGAGTTGGTCTTCCGCCCCCGGGAGGGTGAGGGAAGTGCTTTGGACTTTGACGAGCATTTTAAATGAAGTCAAAAAGAAAAAGACTTTACAAAGAAACAAAACTATCTGAAAAGGGGCGGAAATGCCCCCGGGAGAGCTGACAGGCGTTGCAGAACAAGGGTGGCTGCTGCGGCGCGCGCAGCCTCAAATCGCGGCAAATTTCCCAGCTTTACTTATTTTTTAATTCTTTTTTCATTTTAAACAAATAAAACTCTTCAAGGGGGCCCCTAAGACCCCCAAAGGCCCGCCGACTGCCGCTTTTGGGGGCCCCACGAAGGCGGCGGCGTCTTCGTGTGTTCAGGATTCAGGTGTACAGACAGCTTCGCCTCCCTTCCCACACCCTCCTTCGCAAAACAGGACTTTTAAAAGTGCGTCAAATTAATTTATTTACTATTTTCAAGTTAATTTATTTACTCTTTGAGTGGGATATCGCCGAGAGCTGCGCCCACTGCGCCCCAAGGCACAGCCCACAGTGGCCAGCAAGTGAAAACGCAGCAAACTGCTACCCGCAGTGCTGCTGCTGCTGCTGCTGCTGCTGCTGCAGCTGCTGCAGCAGCAGCTTCTGAAGGGCAGTCGGAAAGCAGCTGCGATCTTGGCGTGTCTGGGGGTGGGGCTGCGGTGTACGTACACCTCACGCGGGTGCACGAGGGGAAGTCCAGAGTAGATACACACGAAGTGTTCGAGTAGAGAAAAAAAGAAGAAAAGTTTCACATTTTCTTTTGCTTCAAGTGTCTCTGGACTGCAGCAGAGCAGCAGCAGCAGCAGCAGCAGCAGCAGCAGCAGCAGCAGCAGCAAGGGGAGTTTAGCCAGGCCTCGAGACTTTGCTTCATTTCTGTTTGCGTCTTTTTGACTTTTTAATTTCATTTCTAATCCGAAAACAGAAAAACAGAAAACAGACTTATTTTCTCCTGAGGAGTGGACCACTGGTCACCATTAGTTTGCAAAAATTCATCTTTTTATTTTTATTTTTTTAAATTCTTTTTTGCTTCGAAGCAGCTCAAGTGACCAGTGGTCCAGCGCTGCGGTGTACGTACAGCTGGGCTTGCTGCGCTGCTTCCAAAATGCCAAAAAATATGCACAACAATAATAATGCACAAACGCTTCATCTCCTAGCAGCAGCAGCTGCTTCTGCTGCTGCTGTTGCTGCTGCTGCTGCTGTTGCTGCAGCTGCTGTTGCTGCTGCTGTTGCTGCTGTTGCTGCTGCTGCTGCTGTTGCTGCTGCTGCTGCTGCTGTGAGCGCAGCAGCGACGGTGCAGCTCTCTCTCATAAACTTTTTAATCTTTATTTGCCGGAGAGACTATTTCTGAAAATGCAAAAAAGTGTTTTTAATCTTTTTGAGAAAACTTTGAATAAACCCCTTGGCATTTTTTGCTTCTGTTGATTTAATTTTTCTTTTTTCTCATTTTCTCTTTTAACCTGGTACTCACATTGCCCTCATTTGTTTTCTTTTTTATTTTTTATTTTTTATTTCTTCCAACTTTGCTGCTGCTCATTTTCTTTTTTATTTTTTATTTCTTCCAACTTTGCTGCTGCTCATTTGCTCTTTGGCGAGCTGTCTGTACACCCGAGAACAGTCACGCAGCAAAAGCAGCAGCCACTTGTGGGGTCCAGGGGCTCCAGTTTGCTTTTTGTGCTGCTGTTGCTGCTGCTGTTGCTGCTGCTGTTGCTGCTGCTGCTGCTGTGGCCGACGCTGCCGCTGTTGCTTTGCCTGCTGCTGCTGCTGTGTCTGCTTTGCTGCTGCTGCTGCTGCTGCTGCTGCCTTGAATGCATATTTCGCGGGTGCAGCTGAGGCTGCTGTTGCTGCTGCTGCTGCTGCATTTGGCCGCACAGCTTTCGCTGCCATTTCCTTTGCGCAGAGCTACGCAGCAGTTGCTGCTGCTGCTGCTGCTGCTGCTGCTGCTGCGGCCCGTTACTGTTCTGCTGCTGGACAAAAGACAATAAAATTCGGAGATGTTGGCATTGGGTATCTCCGCTTTCCCTTGGGAGGATCGGGCTGCTCAAAAAAGCAAAAAAATAAAAGTGACAGCGTTGTGGGGTTGCAGTGTACGTACACCTGAAGGGCTAGCTAGGGCTAGCTAAGCATTCGCCTATTTGCGGCCTTAGCTTTCATGCTAGCTACCTAGCAAGCCAGCTAGCTAGCTAGCTAGCTAGCTAGCTAGCTAGCTAGCTAGCTAGCTAGCTAGCTGGCTAGTTGCTAGCCAGCTGGCTAGCCACGTGAGCGAGGGAAGGTCGAGTTTGCTGGCTAGCTAGTTGGGCAGTTAGCTAGCTACAAATCCTCACGCAGCTAGCTAGCTAGCTGGCTAAGGCTATTTGAACCCGCTAGCTAGCTGGGTAGCTAGCTAGCTAGCTAGCTAGCTAGCTAGCTAGCCACCAGCTCGCTAGCTGGCAAAACAGCCAGCTAGCTGGTCAGTGCTGCAGCGCCGTGCGTGCTGGAGCGCAGTGTCTGTACACCCGAAGCCGAGCGGCTTGAAGTGTCTGTTGATCTTTTTGGAAAGTTGAATTAGAAATAATTAATTTAAAAGAATTAAAAGAAGAATTTGAAATGATTGATTTAAAAGAATTAAAAGAATTGTGAAGTCCTACGGGAATGAACTGGGGCTGAAATATGTTGGAGGTCAAACTCTGCAGGTACTGCTGCCGGCTGTAGGTGAGCGCGGGGGCGGGCGGGGGGGGCCCCTGAGACCAGGGGTAGAGTCCTGCTGCTGCTGCTGCTGCTGCTGCTGCTGCTGCTGCTGCTGCTGGGCATGCAGAGGCGAGGCGGAGGCGGCTTCTCCGGCCCTGTGTGGGGCGCTGCAGTGTCTGTACACCTTGCGCGTCTGCGGGGTCGCCAGGGGCTTCAGCAGCAGCAGCAGCAGGTGCTGCAGCGCTAGCTGCTGCTGCTGCTGCTGCTGCTGCTGCTGCTGCTGCTTCCTGCTGCTGGTGCGCAGAGGGCTGCAGCACTTGGTACATTTCGTTCGACTGCAGGTGCTTCGGGACCTTCTGAGTTCTGCTGCAGTTCTTGCCGGGGGCGCAGCAAGGAATGTGCATGCAAGTGCTGCTGCAGGTGCCATCAATGATGCTTTTGACAGTGCCTGCTGCTGCTGCTGCTGCTGCTGCTGCTGCTGCACTGCGCCGCGCAGAGGCCGGCGGGGGCCCCACAGGAGCCATTAATTGCTTCCTTTCTAAAGAGAAAAAAAATGGCCTTGGCTCCATTGGTTTGAGGAGCGCAGCGCATGCAGAACGGGGTGTACGTACACCCCAGCGCCCCAGCTCGCAGCCACAAAAACAGAAACTTGCAAAAAAAGAAACTCAAGTGCAGCCCCGGCTGCCTTGTGTTTGTCTTGGATTTATTTCTCGATTTTACTTCTTTTCAATTAAATAAAGTTAATTTATTTCTCGATTTTGCTTCTTTTCAATTAAAGAAAGTTAATTGAAAAGAAGTAAAATCGAGAAATAAATCTGAAAACAAAAAAAGAAAGTCGCAAACTGCAGCTCCGCACACTGGCGACTACAGAAAGCTCTGTAAGGAAGCAACTAATGGAAGAATTAGTTCTTTCTTTTTAATCTTTTTTCTTTTTTTTATTTACTTTAAGGAAGCAACTAATGGAAGAATTAGTTCTTTCTTTTTAATCTTTTTTCTCTTTCTATTTACGAGCTTATTGCTGCACTTTGCTTCGCCCACAGTTGCCTGTTTCCAGCACTTGCAAACAGCCTTTGCAACTTACGCTGCTGTGTCTGCTCGTTTTTCGAAAAAGTTGAACACAAATGGTCTAAAAGGACATATTTCTTTTCTTTATTCAATACTTTCCCAATAATTGAGTCTTTAAGCCAGTGGCAAGCAGCAAACTTTGAGAGATCCTGCAGAAATGTCTGAGTTCCGGCGTGCTCCAGTGCTGCGGAAACAACTGAATGGGTCTTGAGGCCTCTGCTGTACAGACAAACGGGAAAAGAAGCTCTCGATTAACCAATTTAAACCTAATAAATGATTAAATTCAATTAAAGTTGCAAATTTACTTTTTAAACGGAAAAATCAAGGGAAGATTACGACCATTTCAGCAGCCGCTGCTGTTCGCGAGCTGCGCATGCGGTGCTGGCGTAGGCTTTTCCACTTCATTTACTGGAGTTTTAACTTCAAAAAAGTTCTAAAACACTTTTTTAATATGCTTTATGTTGATTTTTATCTTTTTTATTTGCAAATCTCCCGGAAAACTGCAAAAAATGCGCTTCAGAGCAACGGGCCCGCCAGCAGGTGACCTTCGGGTGTACACTGGGGAGGCTGGCCCGTGGGTAGAGTCAGTTTCTTTTGCTTCAAATTGACTGTGAATAATAAATTTTTGTCTTTTTTATTACAAAATAAATATAAATTATTATTATTAAGTGCTTTATTCCCCCATTTCTTTCCGCATATCGCCTAGCGATGGCAGCCGTGCAGGGCCAGATGCTGTTTTGAATACTTTGCCAGTCACACCGCGGCGTTATATGAAGCAAATAAGCTTGCATGCAAAAATTATAAAAGTATTTACAATTTAATTATAAAAGTATTTACAATTTAATTGGATTGAGAAACTGTTTTCATCGATTGTTCCGCGCAAACAGGGAGGGTCACCTCGCTGCTTTCTGTTGAACTCTTTTCGGAGCCATTCAATACTTGGCTCATTTCGCTCTTTTGCCGCTGCTTTCTGGATTTTTCTCTTTTTGCCGCATATTTCGAGTCTTTTTATATTTATTTGGTTTTTTATTTAAGTTGCATGCAGACAGGGTCACTCAGCAAAGTGCCAAACTCTTTGAACTTCAGCATTCAGCCTTTTTTTGGGTCTTCGCCTGAAACTATCTGCATAACTGGCACGTTTGTGCAGCCACAAACTCCCCAGCCGTTTCAGTGGCATTTATTCATGAGAAAACAAAAATAAAATGAAAAAGAAAAGCAATTAAATGCCAAGAAAGCGAAAGAAACAAGCTGATGGCTCTTTCACCAAAACTGCGAAAGCAAAGGAACAAATTCGTTCTTTAGCTGCTCAGAAAGCAGCTGCGAGTAATCAAATTAGAAAACGAATTCAAATTATTTGCAGACTTCTGCATGCACAAATGCAAAGTAGAAAACATTGAAAGCAATTAATTCTTAAATTCCAGATTAAAAACAAAAACAAAAAACAGACACTCCTGGCAATTTCAAATGTGCAGAAAGTTCAGAAATTGGCCAACTGGTGATCTCCCAAAAGAACCTCGACCAGTGAAAAATAATAGAGCAAAACGCGAAGCAGAAGAAGATGGAAATTTTACTGAAGTCATTTAAATGAAAAAGGAGAAATAAATAATTACATTAAGCGAATAAAGCTGTTCTTTAGAGGAGCCCCGACTCTTCATTTGCAAGACAGCTCCCAAATGAACTTTTTTTTCCGATTTTGAATTCAAGAAAATGCAAAAAACAAACTTGGGAAATCACAACTGCTGCATCCCATGCCTCTTTATTTATTATTTCAACTGCTAAGCAAATCAACAAAAGTACAAATAAACGTCTTTTGCGGAAACTCGGCGAAAACAAAAACAGAAACATCAACTTTTGTGACCTTTGCATGTTTAATTTCACCGTTTCTGGAAATAAATGTGAAAAAGTGAATAAAGAGATTCAAATATACTTCTTTTTAAGTTACCACGAAGAAACAAAGGCAAAAAATTCGCAAAGCTGCAGCAAGTAACTTTGTGCACAGCAACTCGTGAATCTGTTCAACAACTTGAACTGAAGCAAATAGTCATGTTTTTTTTTCCATTTTTGAACAAAAGGAAGAATTAAAATGCTATTTTACAATAAAATAAACAATTACTGCCTCATCAGCAATGCAGATTTAGCAGGAGAGTTGCAAACAGACAAAAAGATGAATAAAAGAATGAATCGGAAACTGGCAAAAACACGGAAACACCGAGCGGAGAGAGGAAAAGATGCATGCGTTTGAAGGATAAATCAAATCAAATCAAATCAATGAAAATAAAGGGAAAAAAAAGGAGAAAATAAAAGAAAAGAAGAAAAGCAACAAACTTGAATATAGGCTGAAATAGCCCGAAGAGGAAATGCCCGCACGCCCGCAGCAGCACGCGCCCAAGGAGCCAAATGTGCATGCAGCCAGACCGCCAGGAATAAAATAAATAAATTAAAAAGTATTATTATTAAAATGAAAGAGAAGGCGCGAAGAAAGATGCTGGATCCTTGAAGATCCTGCAGTGTTCATCTTTCATCTTTTGGGAAATGGCGTGCGAGCCAGAGGCAGCAGCTTCTTTGCCTTCTGCCTTCTGCTGCTTTCCTGGCGAGTTTATTTGTGCGTCTTTTTCTTGAATTAAATTCAATGTGCAAATGTGCTGCATTAGATGAAGTTCAGCTTTCAGTTTGCTGCTCGTGCTTCTGCTCTTGCTGCTGCTGTTTGTGCTCAGCTTCGGCTCTTCTCTTGGCTTTATTTCGATCTACTTTGCAAACTAAAACAACTAATTAATGCACATCGGAGTCCGCGGCCCCGTTTGCTGCTGCTGCTGCAGCAGCGGCTGCTGCTGGGCAGAGAGCAGCGCAGCAGCGCCGCCCCGCTGCAGCGCCCGCTGCTGCTGCTGCAGCACATCGGGAACAAATGCAGAAAGTGAAAGAGAAAAGGAAAAGAAAAACCAACTACACACTCCGGAGTGGAAAAAGAGGAAAAGAGAAGTGCAGCAAAAGCCCTGCTGGCTGAAAGAGACATGTACATGTACCCCCAGGGACAGCAACTCCTCCTCTTCGGGGCTCCGGGTAATCTTTTTGTTCTTTTGAAGACAAAAACCCTAAATAATAAATCTATTTATTAATTTGGAGGACTTGGAAAGAAGTAGAAAGCGCGGAGGGCGTCGCGGGCGCCAGACACGCGTGGCAGAAGCAGCAGCAGCTCGACTATGCCGCTGTTGCTGCTGCTGCTGCTGCTAGCAGCAGCAACAGCAGCAGCAGCGGCTGCTGCAGCTGCTGCTGTTACTAGTCGGTTGCGAGGGGCAGCGGGGTCTTGGAAGTGCTTTTGTTTCCGCGTTTTTGACGAGAAGTAGAAATAAACGCAAGAAATAGTAATCATTTTGTAATTTTACCTGCCTATACACCTGAGTCCGGCGCCGAACGGCTCCTCTGCTGCTGCTCCTTCCGTGGCCGCAGGGCTCTGTGGGCATCTTTGCATGGATTGCCTTTTGCTGCTGGAGAGAAGCAAAATTCATTTCTTTTCTTTTCTACTTTTCGCATCTACTCAACAGAGCCAACCCGGCGCTGTGCCCCTTACAGACACCCGCCTCCTTGCAGCAGCAGCTGCTGCTGCTGCTGCTGCTGCTGCTGCAGCATTTCATGCATCTTCTTCTGGCCCTCTATCTGCCCCTTTAGCCACACTGCTCCTCGCACTGCCCATTTTTGCGCTACATCTGTAGTTGCATACTCAGTTGGCGCCGCCGGGCTGCTGCTGCTGCTGCTGCTGCTGCTGCTGCTGGAGGCCCCTGCTGCTGCTGGAGGCCCCTGTTGCTGCCGTGGGTTGCAGCGCGAGCGGGCACAGCTTTCTGCTGCGCGGAGAGAGCAGCAGCAAGTGTCTCAGCCGCATGGCTGGACTTCCAGACTGAGGCCTGCGTAGCTTTCCTGTGCAGCAGCAGCAGCAGCTGCAGCAGCTGCAGCGGCTGCGGCAGCAGCAGAGCCACAAACTGCGGCGGACTGCAGCAGCAGACCTGCCCCAGACGCGCGCGAGCGCAGCGAGCAGCAGAAGGAGCAGCAGCAGCAGCAGCAGCAGCAAAACAAGCACTGCAGCAGAGAGAGCAGCAATATGTACCAACCCAGGCCGGCAGCGGGAGTGGGGCGCCCGCGCCCCGCTGCGAGCAGCAGCAGCAGCAGCAGCAGCAGCAGCAGCGCGATTTCAGCTGCTGCGCCCCACAGAAGAAGCTTTGCTGCACCCACTGGGGCACTGGCCAGGGGGCCCCCCGGGGCCGGCAGCACAGC
>NW_013652415.1:30000-63086 GCF_000499385.1 Eimeria necatrix
GCAGCAACAGCAGCGGCTGCAGCAGCAGCAGCAGGCTGCCATTGGGCCTCCCCAGCGGCCGCCAATCGGCCCTGGGCCCCTCGGCAGCCGCGCTTCGGGTGTAGACCTGTTCGCGGTTGCGCTGCAGCAGCAGCAGCAGCAGCAGCAGCGGGAGTTCGACATGCAAAACCTGTTGGTGGGGCCCCCCTTGGGGGCCCCCCAGGGACAGCAAAAGGCAGTGGGGGCCCCCGTGGAGAGCGCAGCTCCAGTGTCAGTGGAACGGGTAGATGTCAACAGCAGCATCTGGTACTACAAAGACCCCAGTGGGACCCAGAGGGGCCCCTTCAGCAGCAAAGACATGCATGCGTGGTGGCAGCGCAACTACTTTGCTGATGACCTTTTAATGAGGTGGGGGCCCCACCTTCCCTGGCTGCCTTTCGGGCTCATTTACCCCGCGGGGGGCCCCCAGCCCTTCACAGCTTTGCCGGACTTGCAGGGTATACGCCAGAGGCTCATCCAGCAGCAGCAGCAGACCCAGCGGGAACGCCTGATGCAGCAGAGGCAGCAGCAGCAGCAGCAGCAGCAGCAACAGCAACGACGTAGGCAGCCAACCACAGCAGCAACAGCGGCTCCTGCTGCAACCCCAGCGACTTTCCGGCTGTGGGAGGTAGGCATTTAGTCGCGCAGTTGTCAGTTTCGTCGCTAACCTTGCTGCTGTTGCTGCTGTTGCATTTATGCATTCTTTTCCGCTGCTGTCGTGTCTGCTGCTGCTGTTGCTGCGTGCACCAGCCCCTGCTGCTGTGACTGTCTGTGGCTTCCCTGTGCATGCAGCAGCAGCCCCACCCCCTGGGCTGGGGCGGGGC
This sequence comes from Eimeria necatrix, assembly GCF_000499385.1. Lineage (NCBI taxonomy): Eukaryota > Apicomplexa > Conoidasida > Eucoccidiorida > Eimeriidae > Eimeria > Eimeria necatrix. The sequence continues at coordinate 30,843 of NW_013652415.1, forward strand.
CCCCGGGGCGCCGCTTGCTGCAGCAAACCCAGAGGAAGGCCGTTATGGACTTGGGGAGCCGCTGGCAGCAACTCGGCGTTCTTCGTCAGCCGTTTCTCGTGCTGCTGATGACTTGTCTGTGGCAGCAGCACAGACAGCTGTTGCTGCTGCTGCTGCTGCTGTTGGCGACGATGCTGGCGCCTGGGAAATGTGGATGCGCCGCTCGGGGCTGCCGCTGCATCACCAGCAGCAGCAGCAGCAGCAGCAACTCCGGGCTGCTGCTGCAGATATGGCCCAAATGCCTTCTGTTCAGACGCATGAACGGCAGATGCCACAGCAGCAGCAGCAAGTACAGCAGTTCTTCTTGCTGCAGCAGCAGCATGCAGAGGCCATGCACCGTCAACCTCTTGCAGGCACTCCTGAAGATCAGCAGCAACCGCAGCAGCCGCAGCAGCAGCAGCAGCAGGGGATTGTGATGGGTCGTGCAGCGCAAATGACATCTACCCTGAAGAACCTCCTCGGGATCGGCGGACCTCATGGGCAGCACCAAGAGCCGCAGCAGCAGCTCAGACAAGTAGATGAGCAGCAAAAGCTCCCCATTGGCGCGTCTCCAGAAAAGCTGTCTGAGACGCAGCGGCAGCTGCAGCAAGCTCACCAGCAACTGCTGCAGCAGTCGAAAGAGCAGGAGCAAAAGCAGCAGCAGCAGCTAGAGAAGCAGCAACAGCAAGCGGAACAGCAGCAACAAGCACCAGCCCCTGCTCCACCTAAAACCTGGGCAGCTGCTATGGAGGAGTCATGCCGGCAGGAAAGGCAAAAGAAACAGCAGGAAAAGCAGCAGCAGCAAGAAAGACAGCAGCAGCAGCAGGAAAAACAGCAGCAAGACAAGCAGCTGCCGCAAAAGCCAGCTGAGAGGGAAAAGCACCCGCAAGACAAAAGGAACTCGCAGCAGCAGCAGGACAGACCACAAGAAAAGCAGCAGCAGCGCCAAGCGAAGCAGCAGGAACAGCAGCAACGCCAGACAAAGCAGCAAGAGCAGCAACAACAAAAGCAAGAGAAGCCGCAGCAGCTTCGTGAAAAGCAACAGAAGGCGCCTCAGGAGAAGGTCACTTCAAGCGTCACCAAGCCAAAGGCTGTCATTGCTACTGCTGCTGGCGTTGCTGCAGCAGAGGCTGCAAAAGGTGGCTGGGAGGTAGCAGGTCACAAGGGCCAGCGCAAGAAGGAGCAACAGAAGCAACAGCAGCAGCAACAGCAACAGCAGCCGCACCAGCAACAGCACCTGCAGCAACAGCATCTGCAGCAGCAGCAGCAGCAACTGTTGCAAGAGGTTAAGCAGCCTGAGCCGGACTCCAGGGCCCCCAAACTGCAGCAGCAGCAGATAAGCAGGCGTGCTGCAGGAGAAGATGCTTCAGGAGAGCAGCAGCGGAGGACTGGCCTGGGGGGCCCCGCTCCTTGGGTGGCAGTTACTGCAGCAGTTGCGAGTAGGCCTGTCACTTTGAAGGAAGTGATGGAGTTGCAAAGTGCAGAACAGTCCAGGGAAGCAGAGGAAAGGAGAAGGGAGGAAGAAGCAGCCTTAAAAGCAGTGAGTTCAACTGCAGCATCTTGCTGCAGCAGTTGCTGCCTCGGGCGTTGCTGCTGTCTGCTGCTGCTGGACGCTGGCCCAGCTCCGTGGGATTTGCAGTGCCGATGCTGCTGCGGCTTTTGCACAGAATAGTGTTTCTTTTTCTGCTTTTTGGAAAATGCCTTTTCTATGTAGCTGCGGGTTTGGGCTTGTTGTACTTGGTGCTGCGTTGATTTGTTGCTGCAGCAGCAGGAAGCGTCTGCTGCTCGCCTTCGGTGGGCTACAATGCAGCGGAAGGACAACAACGGCCAGGTTATTGCAGGCTGGGGGAACCCTGCGTCCTTGGGGCCCCCAGGTACCCTGGGGGCCCCAGGGGCCCCTTCAGTGGGCTCTTCTGAAGATTTTCCGGATCTCCTTGAAGGCGCAACGAACACCTACACCAACAGCAGCGGCTCCGTGACGCCAGCTGTAGTGACGCCTGCTGCTGGTGCTGGTGCAGCAGCAGCAGCAGCAGCAGCAGCAGGTGCTGTGACTCCATCTCCGATGGGCGGCGGCGAGGGCGCCTCCGGAACAGCTCGTAGAAATGCCCCCAGTGCTAAAGGAAAGGTCAAGGGCAACACTCAGTCGCTCCAGGATTTTATTGCTGCTGCATCTCACAGCAAGAAAGAGGGCAGCGCCTTGCCACTGGGCGCGACTGCGTGGGCGCAGGGGGCCCCCAAGGGCCTCGCTGCCTCAGTGCCGCCCTTGACCCCCATTCAGCAGCAGCAGCAGCAGCAGCAGCAACAGCAGCAACAACAGCGAGCTGCGGCTCCTGCTTCTGTAAAGAAGGACGGAGAGGCAGCGGCGAAGGCCCCGGCGGTTTCCTCCTTAGGTACGATCACAAGGGTTTTTCCGCATACAGTAATTCTGCATTTCACGCCTTAAATGTGTGATTTCAAGGCAGCAGGCCCCTCACTGCATGCGGAGGGATGATTATGGCTGCGTAGGCACAAGGCGTTCTGCTGGCGAAGAGCTACCTGCCGTGACTACAGGAGCTCCAGGTGGGGTCTCACCTCTACCCGTGTGCTCCCGCTGTTGCTGCTGCTGCTGCTGCTGCTGCGGGGGAGGGGTAGCATGCCTCAGGTGGGAGCTTGTTTCGGGATGCTTTGAAGTATCTCGGGGTAACTTAGAGGCGTGGGGTGTGAGCGAGTGTGTTGCATCTGCAGCTGACAGTGGATCTCCGAAACGTGCTGCGGCACAGCTACAAGGTGCGAGTGCGAAATAGGCAGAAGCGGAAGCACAGCATTTGCCGGAGATGTTCGTATTTGCAAACTACGAACGACAGTGCAGCGCGTACACATGAGCAGAGATTTGCACACGAGGCAGACAGAGGCACTTCGGTTCACGCACAGACTAACAGCGGCTGACAGACACAGCAAACAGGAACATACAGAAATAGAGGCACAGACGAAGAAGCAGTCAGGCTGAGGAACAGGGCTTATCTCGTATGATCCATAAGACTAGACAGACAGGCACAAACGAAGGAAGACAGTGAAAACGAGGGGCGGGAGGCAGCAGAGGTTTCGTTCTGTGATGACGTGGCTCTTTGCTATGGCAGAGTGGAAGTCGCTGTTGACGGAGTGCGAGCTGCCCTTGGAAGTTCCAATACTGGAGTACCTTGCGAGCATGAATGTGAGTTCCAAGCGTTTCCTTGAAGTGAACTTGCCGCCAGTAAACGGACACACGACTTTTTCTTGAAATGGATACATGCTCAAGGGCTTCGCGAACCACGTGTTTTTGCTGCCAGCACGCTGAATTGCAGTTGGACATTCTGCCGTGCAGTCAAAGTTTAATCCGTGTTGTCCTGCACTTGTCATGTTGTTCTTCATCCTCCTCTTACGGCCTTGTGAGGCACGATGTGGGAGTCGTGTTCCTCAGCAGCCCGCATTATTAACAATATTTGGCTGGACGCTGCACAGGTGTCAGTATCTGTGTTTGTTTCTTTTTGGCTTGCTTTGCGGCCGCATGCACGGTTGCGCTCACTGCTGGTGTTTATTGAGGCATGAAGTGAGCTGCAGTGTCAATGACCGCGACTTTGTGGGCGTGGAGCATTTTGCGCGTTTCAGAACCCATTGGATGTGGAGGAATTCCTTCTAGAGAGTTTCCCCAACAACAAGAATCTTCGTCTTTTTGCGGAAAACTTTGTGATGACGAACGACAAATACCTGAAGAAGCCCCAAAGTGAAAAAGGGGGCGTTCATGGTATGTTCTTCTCTCCACGTGAGCGCGATAGCACTGTTTTTGCAGTGGACAGGAAATATATGAGAAAACGCGCAGCAGTGGTGGTCCATGGCAGTGCTTAGGCAGTGAAGCAGAAGTAGCGAAATAATCTATTCTTGAGAGGAGGATTAGTGCTCCGCCACTGCATTCTTGTCGGCTCTATACATGCTTGCATGGTGCTTTCATCTGCATATTAGCTGTTGCGCCTAATCTTTACTCCCATTGGATATGCAAGAGCCGTTCGACAAGTAATGCATGCATTGGGTTTGTCTTGCTTGTTTTGTTTCTAGCAACAACCTGGGAGGCGAGCCATGGAAAAGGAAGATCACGGAAGAAAAAGCCTCAAGGCCGTCCAGTGGACCCGTCCTTATTGGGTAAGGCAGTGTTAGGTCTTGCCTACTTCATGTGTGTCTTGTGCCTCGTTGTCTTATGCAGTTGCCTTTTTGTTTGCTCATACTACATTCGTATTACTTTTGTCGGCGTTGTGGCACAGAGTGCGTGTACAAGCAGGGAACTTCGCTCGCACAAACGAATTTGCATGCCGATATTCTGTTCTTATAAATGCACGTGAAAGTTGCACATGGTAGTATCCACACGTGCCTGTGTACGAACTTCACAGCCTTATCTGCATAGTCACCCGAGTTGGTGCGTTGTATGTATGCAAAGAACACGCATGTATGTAGTTCTATATGAAGACTGCGCATCTGTGATTTCGTGGAATGCATGCACGTGCGTTTATATAGGCTGTAGATAGCATATTCTTATTTTTCATTAGGTGGGCGGGCAATGTTGTTTGTTGTCAGGCTTCTCAGTGAAAAACAGTCGCTTCGGTTCTGGCCTTGAGGGGGCCGACTGAACTTGAGAGAAAGGAACAGGCGGAAGATGGCATTTGGTGAAGGAGCAGTATACTATCAATCACCAACTCATCAAGCGCACTATGTGAGCTCCGCAAGTGCGAGAGACGAGCTTCCTTACAGTGAGGCTGGTCACCCCGCAGGGGGTGCAGGCGCAGCTGCAGGTGTTGCAACTGTAGCAAGAGCGCAGCACGTACACGCATACAGCCCCGACCCAGCTCCAACCAGATGGCTAGCTAGTTAGCTAGCTACTGCTCTTCTCCCCGCTTTCGCGGTCGAGGGCGGGCGTCTCCCCACTGCGATGGTAACAGTATCCGCCCTTTACTGTTGCACGCAGTGCCTGATGTCATGTGCTGCTGGGGCGATAATTTGGGTGTATGGGGCGGCAGCAACTAGAGCGGATCTTCAACCGCAGGTCCCAATGAACACAAGGGCGATTTTGTTTCATTCTTCCTTGCTACACGAAACCTGTAGTTCGGTGGTTCGCTGCTGAGCCTGGGAAGTAGCAACACCAGTAGCTCCCTCCGCGGCCTTCACAAACAGCTGATGTCTGCGGCCGCAGTATCAGGAAGGGACGGGTACGGAGAAGCCAGTGATGCAAGATGGATAAGTCGATGCATGTATGAGCCGTACCTGCAAGTCGGCGCAAGTATGCGTGTACCTACTAACTCGTATGGAAGTAGTAGAAGAGATGCACATACTGCGAATTCTAGTGTTCAGTGTTCCCGCTCATGTGGTCTTGCACATAAAGAACAACGTGCGCAGGTGCCTAACCTTAGAGCATATGAGGTGAAGGACATTGATGCCGTTGCTCAGGCATGCACGTCTGCATAGGTGTTGCGTCACTAGTTTCATCCATAAATTGCAAAGGAAGACTGTGCCGTATGAAATTAGCGGACCTCTCCAGAGAAGGAAGACGAATGCACAGCATGCAGCAGGAACCCACGCTGAATTCTTCAAATTGAATCAACATTTCAGCGCTTCAGCTGTATGTCTACACGCTGCCGCCTTTTGCTGACCAGGAGTGTTCTCATCTCGTGGTTAGCGCCTCCTCAGAGTAGCGTTAACGTGGTTTCGCCCGAGCCTGTGAGTATCAGGCAGCCCCTGGATCTGCTCGACACGCCATTGCCCGCCCGCATTTCTGAGGCAGGCAGCAGAATGGCAGCATTTTGGCGAAAGTGGTGCAGCACTTAAGCAAAATTGGTCCTCATGGAGAAGCTGTGGAACAAAAGCAAACAAAGCTTAGTGAGGAACGTTCTTAGCCTTCATTAGGCCTGCTCTCTTGACTTTGATGAGCCCTACACATTTTTTGTGAGGTCTGCATTTCAAGGGAGGGCGAACGAGGCAGCGAAGAAGCTTCCCCGAGAAACGACACCATCACATCTCACTAAACGGAGGCTCTCACGAAGCTTCTGCTGGCAGTGCGAGTAGTTCCGGACCAGCGCGTAGTAAGGGCTTTTTTGGATGTGTTTCTCCAGTTGGTTGATCAGGAAATGCGCCTTAGGAAGAAGGAATTAAGGGGCGTATTACATGAACAACGTAAATGCCGCGCTGTGCGCTGGACCTCAAAGTCTTTTCCACCATCAGCAAGCTTGAGGTCAGCAGAGGTCGGAGCAGCCACGCATTGTGCAGACACAAGTTCCCGCCACAGCCTATCCAGAGAGTCTTCTGTGGCAAGTCCTATTGATACACTGTCGTGCCTTCAACCTCGCCAAAGTTGTGGCAGCGCTGTAGCCAGTAGCAGGTAACTCCGTTAAGTGAGAATAGTCACTTTAACGTGCTGTATGGCTGGAACTAAAACGTGCCCATCGGCAGCAATACCAGTGGAGCTGCCATAGGAACTGCTGACTGCCAGAAATTTTGGCAGAAGCCACCTCACTCTTGGTGGGGCAGTCAAGTCTTGATATCGCCTTACCCATTTGCAGTTCGCTGTGTTTCACTAGAACGTCTGCCCGTTTCTGTGGAAGGTCCGTGTAACATGGACAACAAAGTGCAAGAGGTCCTCACATCCTAATCTCCAAATTGGCGCGTTGATTGCAGGGCCGTGGTGCCCTCGTAGAACATTCCGTTCATCTGACAAATTAGGTTTAACGGTTTGCTTATTGCAGGCCCACGGTGTCTTGATACAGGGCTAGAAACACAATTACGGAGTCAGTTCCCGAAGGCCATGCACAGAGTGTCAGGAGATCCTCAGCGCCATTAGTTGATTTCGTCGGATGCATACGGTGCCGTGCTATTATTATACTATATAGTGAGATTTCATTCGCACCCCCCAAAGGATGCTCTCAAAAAGGTCTTATTTAGTTTAGTGGAGTGGGAATAACCTTAGACTGCCGGTTCAGTGAGAATGAGTAGTCTAGGCTTCACGAGAGCGTCCCACCTCCGTCATAGGCCCACCGTGTCTACCGCCCGCAACGCAACGCGGCCTAGACTACACACATTACCTTTTCAAACCTCTTGTCCTAGTAGTTCTCTGCGGCGTCTGAAGTGGTGGCCTGCCAGTGCCAGCGTCAGCAGGTCTATGAGCACGCTAGACCAGACAGTGCAGGTGATCAAGAGTCTTGCATCATAGTTTGCCACAAGGAAATGCGCACCAAAATCCTTTTGAAAAGGACAGCACCTTGTTGACAATTTGCTTGAGCATCGCCGCCTACGCTCAGATACATTGGAGCATTGTTCTCGCGCATTTGTTATTGCTGCTAAGCAGTGGACGATGCTCTTATACGTTAGAGCTACGGCATGCCAAACGAGAGGTAGTTTGGCCCACTCTGCTGCGTGCTTGCGAAGACGCTGGTCTGCATGTTCAGGTTGCCGGATATCCGGCACTGTACCCTCTCTCTCAAGCGATTCATGCCACAGCGCTGGAGCTTTAACGTGTGGACACAATAGCAAGCAAGTCGTAGCTTAGGAAGCAGCACTGCGCTGTAAATTGTGTAGAAGCCTGCAGCGGCGGTATGTAGAGCTAAAATGTGCTGTACTTCGCGAACGCTGGCGCTGCCATTGCGAATCAAAAATACCTCCCCACTCTATCCTAAATACACATTTTCCATGCCAAGTGTTTCCACAAAGGTCTGCGTACGGTGTTTCCCTTGCGACTCGGAGCACAGCAGAAGCAGATATCATGCCTGTGACTGCACTTACAAAGGCAACACCTCAACTCAGCAGTAGACTGAAAATCAGCCGCACGTCATTAAGGTTTCATACCAAGTGGATCCATACTTAGTCAGATTAGGGGCACTTTCGCACTTCTCCGTTACAATGTGTAGCGTCTCCCCAGGTGGCTACTCGGGCACTCGATGCCTGTGTTACTGTTATACGAAGGCTGCTCATGGGATGGCGAGTTTGCACTTTGTTCAGGCAGCCAAGCTTGTCACAGACTCAAATATGATATTTTACAACGTAGCAGATGAGCTGTATAGGGTGGTACTGTCCCGAAGAGCCGCCGAGTTGGTCTCCCACGACTTCAGCACGATCTCTTAAGCTACTCTGTTTTCGTCCTGGTGATTGCGTTACCTGTTCTTCTAAACGAAGTTTTTGTTGCTATGAGGCAGGACTTCTTATAGAGTGTGTGCGCGTGTGTGCATGTGTGTGTTGCTGGGGCTGAGTCTCAGCCCACATGGTGTAAGGGAGAAAATTACCCCTTCCTTTCCTCGTAACCTCTTCATTCCTATTTCAGTGGTACATTAAGACAGTTTTCAAAATGCCTGAGGAACGAATACCGCTTCCGGCCCCGGGGGCCCACAGGCCCGGCGCTCCTCCTCTTCCTCCTCAGCGTGAGTGTGCTTCCCGACTTTTACTTCCCCTTCCACTAGCTGTATCTAATAATTCTTGCTTGACAATACCATTTGGCAGTGAAACGTGATGGCACGAGACAAGTTCGTGTGTGCGCACACGCCACGCGGGATCCCTTTGATGGTCAGGGACACACTCGCTCCGTTCCCTTCGCGATATTTAAGAAGTCTCTCTTTAAGCAGATCTGTCTGCTGGACTAGAGGAGCGCCTGAGTGGCTGGCACAAACGTAGGAAAGGCCGTTGGCCTTTGCTTGTCGTGTGCTGTAGAGTACCGACGGCGCTACCGAACTTAGGTGACAACTGCTACCATTCAACTTGATTGTGTCAAACATGCACGCACTCAACTGGGTTTTCTTACGTGCGCCATTTTTGCTGTTATTTCAGGCTCTCCCGGCCACCCTGTGGCCGTTCTTCCTGCCGGTGCGGCGAGCGGCGCTTTTGCCGTTCCTGCGCACCTGCGTCGCGGCCGCTCTCTACTGGTTTTGACTCAAGACAACCAATACAAGTTGTCAGCACCTCCAGCAGATCCTCATGGAGCCCGTTCGCCATCTCGGGATGCGTGGAAGCCTGCGACGGGGACGACGCAGTCGCCAAGGGGGCAGGCAGAGACGGAGAACACACCCACCGAAGTGGGCTTTACAAGCGCCCAAAGCACCCGCCAGCAGCCAGGTTCAAGACCTGTTAAGCGATTTAGTTTTCGAGCTGGGGTTGGACTCTCCATTGACGCTAGGAGCAGACAGTTATCGCGCCGCCTCTCCTCTTTCGGCATGACGGAAGGCAATGTATTTGGTACTCTCGCCACGGGCGTACCTAGCGAGGCAGCTCCATCCGTCGATGCTGTACTGAAAGAACAGGAAACTAACGGGAAGGTCCACTTACACTCAGCAGATCTGTTTGAACGGGTGAGTTATATAGGGCACAAGTTCTGCTGCCCCGAAGCCTCCACGCCTTCCGTGTAGCTCTGGTATATATGGACATGGATATATGGGTCGTGGATGGGCAGATATATATATTGCTTTTCTCTCAGGATGCCTTGAGGTAGCTTGTAGTCCATTTTTTTAGTATTTTCACCTATGCTCTTGCGCAGTCGGCTTGAAATCTATAACACTGTCAAGCACGCATTTTTCTTGGGGAACTTATGTGTCTGTCTCAGTATACTGCGGCTGACTGAGTACGCAACCTTTCTTGTCGCTCTGAATGATTTTCTCAGTCTTCCCCTCTCCAGCGACTGCGACGGGCGTGGCGCTGCACTCTTCCTTCTGCACTGGAGAGCCAGCAGCTGCGTTTGGTGGAATCTGAGTGTCCAGTGGACCATCCATCATTGCATCAGTCTGAGGAAGTGCAGAAACAGCTCCGGGGCTTCTTCCCGGCCACATACGGGAAGAAGTACGTAGAGTTAGTGCCGGGCATGGGCAGCGGCACCGCATCTCCTAAGGAGCCTCAAGAGCATCAGCTTTCCAAAGCTCTGAGGATCGGGATAGTTCTCAGTGGGGGCCCCGCTCCAGGAGGGCACAATGTAATTGCCGGGCTGTACGACTTCGTCAAACAAAGGCACTCCGAGTCAATGCTTGTGGGGTTCATGGGCGGCCTGGATGGAGTGATGAATCAAAACTACACGGCAAGTCACACGAACCATGCTAGTTTTTGCAGTTGACGAATATTGATTCCATCTGCCTTGACAGCATCTAGAAATGCGAAGGATTACGCGCTGCGTTAAATGAGTCTACAGCACGCTCACACTAGATTTGAATACGCACAGCGGAAGCACCGCTGCACTTCGGAGTCGAAATAGGATTTGCTGTAATAGGGAAAGCGAGACAGGCGTGTGTTATGCCAGCGAGTTTTATTCCGGTGAAAAGATGCGCAGGGCTAATGTAAGAGCTGTGATGCTTGGCGCCTTAATTCCCCGCAGGTCGTGACGGAGGAGCTCATGGAAGACTTCAGGAACCAGGGAGGTTTCGATATGCTCTGGTCAGGACGTGGCAGAGTTGGTGGAGAGGAAGACATACAACGGGCCAGAGAGGTAGGCTTTACTGCCAGGCATGTTCGGCCGGGGCATTTCACCATATTGATTGATAGCTTCAGAGGCAGCGGGTTCAAACGAGCATTTGCTGAAAACTTAATTGGTCTTTGTCAGTTTGCTGTGGCGTTACTCAAACACTCACGAAAACCCCTGAGCTCCAAGGGGCTAAAGTTTAATACATTAAATTTCTTGTGAAGAACACCCACCATACATTTCAAACGTCGTCTGCAGACGAGATTGCTGTAGGTTTTCGGGCAAGTTAGATGGAGGGATTATTCGTGCAGTCGTGTTAAGTAGCGGGTACAAATAGTCTGCATATGTTTTATATTCGGCGAAGTAAATACAACAGGGAGCAGCCGGAACATCTTTCAACCCTTCATTGGTTTCCTTCCTGGATTGCCAATGAAGGGTTGGTGGGCCTCTCACTAAAGGCGCCCGCTGCTGACATGCTTTTGTGCAACTGCATGTTTTCCATTCCTGCAGGTCTGCGAATCATTGGAGCTGCACGGTTTCGTGCTGGTCGGCGGAGACGGGTCAAACAGCAACGCTGCATTACTAGCAGAGTCCTTTGAAACGAACCTCCCAAGTTGCTGCGTCATTGGAGTTCCCAAGACAATTGACGGGGACTTGAAGAATGCTCTGATCGAGGCCTCCTTTGGGTTTGACACGGCGGCAAAGACATATTCGGAGCTCATCGGCAACCTGTGCATTGACGTCAACAGCTCCCAGAAAGTGTATCACTTTGTGAGAGTGATGGGCCGCAGCGCATCTCATCTCGTATTAGAGTGCGCAATGCAGGCGCGACCGAATCTCGTTTTCATCGGGGAAGAGGTGGAGAAGGAGAACATGTCGCTTGAACAGATAGTGCAGGAACTTGTCGAACTTGTGCTTAAACGCGCGGCAGACGGAAAGATGTATGGCGTTATTCTTGTGCCGGAAGGGCTAATCGAGTTCATTCCGGAAATGAAGCAGCTCATCAAAGAACTTAATAGCGTTTTGAAGACAGGACAGGTGAGTGTGTCAGTTTGTGGAGCTTTCCCTATTAAGTCATTTAAACGGCAGGGAAAGACAAACGCATGAACAGATGCATCCCCCAGAGCAAAGTGCCCAAAAGGGGCCGGACCTAGTTCTGGTCTTTTGTTGAATGCTAAATATGAATCCACCCCTATGCGACTCTATGACTACGTCTGCGCACACAGACTTTCAAGCCAGAGCTACTGAAGACAACCCGTGCTGTTTGGGATTTCCTTCCTGATGTGATTCAAGACCAACTGCTTATGGACCGTGAAAGCACAGGCTACATCCAGGTGCGTTCATGCGGGACTCTTTTGGCCAACGGTGTACAAGAATTGCGCTCGGCGTAGCGTGCTCACCGTGCGCGAGGTGTTCCTTTCACGCTGCGTGGGTGCCCGGTATCAGCCGATCTTGAAAAGAAACCAGCTTGCTCACACAGTTTTGATACAAGTTTGAGCAGCAGTTGTGCGCATTAACAGAGCGACAAGATGGAAGCCTAACATAGAAAGTCAGGCCTGAACATTGCGAGTATTTGTTCTGTTTTTTGCACAGGTGGCGAAAATAGCAACTGAGAGGTTATTGATTTTGCTGCTAGAAAATGAGCTGGCGAAGCAGGGGAAGGACCCTGAACAGTGGAGTTTCATGCCACATTACTTCGGCTACGAAGGGCGCTGCGCGATGCCGTCAAATTTTGATGCGAATTACTGTTATTCTCTTGGGTTTGTTGCGGGTACGATGTACTTCGGCAAAAGGGAGCGATCATCGCCTTTGAATACTCCCTACACGCGTGTTTCGCGAGGAATCTCCACTCCGTTTGCTGCATGACGCTCCAGTGTTGTAGAACTGCGTGGTTGCGCCTGTTTTTTGGTATTAGGCGCCCTTGTTGACAACAGAAGGAATGGATACATGTCCGTCGTGCGGAACCTTGATCAGCATCCCACCCTGTGGACGCCAGCAGGTGTGCAGGCCTACTATGACCCTAGTGCTACGTTTGCAACCTGAAACAAGCAACTGTCTGGCCTTAGTAAAGGGCCACAAGTTGCTGGCTGCTCATATGAGGATGTATATTCCGTTCATATTCAAAATTCAATGGACTGTTTAACGCAGGCGTACCGTTCACGACGATGATGTGCGTCAAGGAGGACGCTAAAGGTGTAGCATTTCCTGCAATCACGCGTTCTCTAGTGGACCTTGACGGTCCTCTGTTTAAAGTTTTCTGCCGGGTGAGTGCCGCTGCCACACGAAAAGATTCGCATTCTGCCGTGCAAGAGGCCGTGAAACTTTGGAGGCCGTGACAGCTTTGTGCGCAGACTTTCGCGTGAAGTAGAGCACCACATACTGTGTGAGGCATTAAGGCTGTAATTACCTCTTTGCGTGACAGGTTTCTGCAGTTTGGAAATGTGATGAGATTTTGACACTGCATTTATTGTCTGTTTAATTTTGGTACAGGCCCGCGACCAGTGGAAGTTTGGTGATTTCTATCGCGTGCCTGGGCCGATTCAATTCGAGGGGCCCACGGCGGACGAGCCTCCGTATGCTGTATCCATTCCAACAGAGGATGAGCTTTTGCACCAGTCGGAGTCTGTTAGTTATGTGGGGGTGAGGTTTTTATCTTCGCAGCTGCATGCCTTGCGTATCGCCTGTTTTGCCATGACCGTGCAGCAGGCCCATACAGGCGTCTTGCTTTCGGCTGCTCACTGGTTTGTAGCCGCCATTACGGTTTTCATCGTGTCCTGGCTCTGCAGGTTGGAGGCCGTGTTGTCAAGAGCTTCGGCTTCTTGAGTGCATTGCAACGCGAGCGGTTGACACATCGGCCGCCTGTGCCCCCCCTATGCCTTGACCCGAAGTGCAAAGCGAGGCCGATGAAGCAGGTTCTTTGCAAGGACCCATACACTCAGCGTCAGGTGCTGATGCATTACCCGTACTTGGCAAACAGCACTTTATTTTACCTCCATGAAGTAGCACATGATAAATACACTCCACCAATCAACTTTGGCCTTCGCGTTGGATTCGTCCTGTTGTCAAGACAAAGCCCTGGTGTCATGAACGTCCTCTGGGGACTTCATGAACGCCTCAAGATGGTACAGGGCAAGTGCCTGGCTTTCTTTGGTCTAAAGGGCCTGATTGAGAAAAATTATATTGAAATTACAGACGAAAACCTGGAACTGTTTTTAAACCAGGGAGGCTGCGAGCTCACAGGACGAAGCACTACTCATTGCTTGGGATCCGTCGAAAACCAAGAAGCTGTGAGGCAGCGCTGTGAGGAGCTGATGCTAGACGGGTTGGTGATGCCGGGGTCCGCTTTCGCCATGTCTGAAGCTGCACTGGTTGCAGAGTACTTCCTCGCGCGCCAATGCCGCACTTCCATCATCGGGGTTCCTGCTACTGGAAGCAACAATTTGGCTGGCGAGTTTATCGAGACCTGTGTTGGATTCGACAGCAGCACCAAGGTGTATGCGGCACTCATTGGCAACGTTCTTACAGATGCCGCCTCTATGCCGAAGTACTGGCATTTTATAAGACTCATGGGCAGGCAGCCTTCGTTCGAGGTAGGCCCCCATCGTCAAGCATTGTGAACAGTTTGGTACTTCTTTTCTGACGTTTTGCGAAACACGTGTAGACCAACTAATGGTTGTAGATATGTTTGCGGTATTTTCTACTTCGTCGCCTAAGCTGCCGCTCTTTGTTTTGGATTTACTAGGTTCTGGAATGTGCGCTGCAAACCCATCCAAACGTCGTCATCATTGCAGAGGAATATGGGGCTGCTGACAAGACTCTTCTTCACGTTGTGCAGGTACGTTCAGGCAGCAAGCAAGTAAAGAAGCTCGCAGCACATGTTTTGCACTTGATGTTGCCCTGGAGCAGGTGCATCTGCGGTCCATCTTTTAGTGCGACCATATTGAAGTGGGTCCTATTGTGCACATGCATTGCCTTCAGGACATTGCAGATGTAGTCTGTCGTCGTGCAGAGTTGGGAAGGAACTTTGGAACAGTCTTGATTCCAGATGCACTTTTGATGCACTTGCCCAACATGAAGATTCTTCTGGCTGAGCTCCGCAGGATCATCAGAGAGGCGCAGTCAAAAGGAGAGATGAAAAAAGCACAGGTAACGAGCGAGCGGAGCTACTCGCACATAGAACTGCAAACCCAGGTTTCGTCACTGATTCTCTATCAGTTTGAAGCTCGAGTTTCTGTCAAAGGCACTGGTAGATCCGGGAAGAGTTTAAGACGCTTGACGTGTAGTATTGTGGTTTGGTGAGGATTTCGAGTAGCAAGCCGCTCCCACGGAAGAGCCGTAGCGTATTTCACGCTTAGGATGGTGATGAACTCTTCATGTGGCATTCGGAGTGTTGTGCATTGTATGGTGTGTAATAGCAACAACTTATGGACGTGGATAGCTGGGCGGCCAACGAGCCCGACAGCTGGAACTGGCGACTGACCCCATGGAGTGCCGCGCTCTTTAAAACTTTCCCTAAATTCATCCGCAGGGAACTCGTCCAGGTTGATATGGGAGAGGTGCGTCCTACATTAATCAGGTGAATAGCTGTGGCCACGTGGCAGGGCACAGCGGATTCTTGCTGCGGTATGTATGATATATGATGTATGATATGCTCTTTTGCAGATTCGTTTTGAGCGTCTCGAAACAGAGGAGCTTTTGGCCCAAATGGTTAAAGAAGAGTTAGAGTATAGAGCGTCAGTAGGCCGGTATTGCGGGAAATTCCAGGCGGTGACTCATTTTTTCGGTTACCAGGGGAGATCTTCAATGCCTTCGACCTTCGACGCAAATCTGGCTTACGCCTACGGGTGAGTCTTCATAGTAACGGCCGCCTAGCTGACATGCAGAGCATTCAGTTTTTTTCATGTTTGAGTTCTTGAGCTGTCTTGTTTAGTATGGAGTGGTTGAGTTAGTATTTAAGCCTGCGGAATTTGGAAATGCATTCGCTTACGGCGTAGTTCACCCTGCAGGGCTTGTTCCCCAGCCGTTGTGGTTCATGTTTGCAGGAACCTCGCCTCTATTTTAGTGGAATCAGGAGTAACGGGGCATTGCTGCAGCATCCGCGGCTTGTGTGGCAATCCAAAAGAATGGCACTTGGGCTCTGTGCCTTTTGTATCGCTCATGCGTCTGGTACCAAATGTACAGGATAACCCTACCCTGACAGCGGCGACGCAGCGCACGGGCACTTCTGCAGCAGACGTTGGAATTGATCGTACCTCAAGGACACCCAGTGTTACAGAGCAGCCGGTCATTCCCAGCTCCGAAGTCAGCCTTGATGGCAAAGCT
Source organism: Eimeria necatrix (assembly GCF_000499385.1). Classification (NCBI taxonomy): domain Eukaryota; phylum Apicomplexa; class Conoidasida; order Eucoccidiorida; family Eimeriidae; genus Eimeria; species Eimeria necatrix. The sequence goes on from NW_013652415.1 coordinate 46,603, forward strand.
TACAGGTGACAAGCTCCGCAGCGTTAAAGGGTAGAGCAGAGTACAACTTGAGGATAGCAGTTGGTGTGGAATATAAATGCTATATTCGGTATTACATAGGAACTATGGCTTTCACTGAGACGATTTGGGTTCCGGTTTGTACTGTAGCAAACAGTATAGGTGGTTTGCTTCGCCTGTGGGTCCTTTTGTAGGTGGATGAAGACAGCGCTGGAACAGTGGATGATGGAGGATCGCTTCTGCAATCCTGGTCCTATACAGTTCTATGGCAAGTCACTGTAGCCAGGCTTGAACCCTTATTGTGTTTAATGCTACTGAACTAAACGTCGTGGAGCTAGTTAGTAATGCCGAGAGGTTGTCACGCTACAAGACCGTTTTGCCAAAATGTATGCAAGGTCGCGCGGCAGGAAGTGCATGCCCAACATGCTGCTGGTACAAGCCGTAATATACGTATTTGGTGGCTTCCACGTTTTCAGCTGGAAGCAGTGGGAAAGGATGCACGAACCCTGCGTTTGTGATCCCCGTTTGTGTGCGGCTGCACGTACAGGCATTGGCGCAACATTCTTTAACCGCGTCCTGTACGAGGAGCAAGCGGAATACTTCGACATGGTGCGGCGCGTCGAGTGTTATACCAACATTCTGCGGAATACTTGCAGTTTTGGCGTGTCGGACCACATCCTAAAACACGCCTTTGTTTCCCTAACTGGGCTTCTTATGCTAGTGTTTCATTCTGACGAGCTCACGACGCGTATGCCGGCGCTTGGACAAAGCGATGAGACAGATTTTACAGATGTCGAGCCGGCTGCTCTCCGAAAGTCAACATGGAGAGATCAAGGCCCGCTCGGGCGGCCACCATCATCATCTAAACCACCTGGCAACTGAGCGAGCGAGAGGCTTGTTTTGCAAATAACTGGTACAACTTTTCTCATGGGTGCTTCGCTAAAGGGTTGCTGGTGGTATTCGGTGACGGAGTGCGAAGCCGAATACTAGTAGTGAGCTGGTTAGAGCATAGCGCGCAGTCAGTATAGCAGGACTAGGCTGTTGCTGACAGTATAACAGGTTTCGGCCACACTTTGGCCCGCAGGAAGTCGTGGATGCAGGACCCTATACTGCTTCCTGTGAGACACTTGCTCGTGGTTTCGCCTATAAAGTCTCCCTACTGCATGGCGTCACTAGTTGACTTGTGAAATACTTGCGGAGAGAAGCCATGTCTATTTCTTCTAAAGGATGCTGGTAAGGAAAGGCACTACGGCAGTTCACGTGAAGAACTATAAATGGAACGAAAACAGTTTTTGGCTAGCGTACGCCGGTGGGAAAAAAGCATGGGAAGACTAATGCCTAAGCACTGCAATTCGACAATCAATTGGCCAGCAATTTTGTCGATTTTCCTGCTTGTGCACTCAAGACTAGGTCGGCAACGACCTGGAAGGCGCTCTCGTTGTTGCTCACAGTTGTGTACTTTGCAGCAGCTTTGGCTGCAGGACACGCGTTCGCAACTGCCACGGAAACCCCTGCCAGCTTAAGCACTTGTATGTCATTTTCGCCGTCACCCATTGCAAGCACGTCACTTGCGTCCACGCCTAAGTGTTCCAACAGTACCTTTGCCCCGACGGCTTTAGATACTGAAGGGTTAATGAACTCAAGATTCCAGTCAAGGGGCCTTACGCATCGTAGGTGGTCACCAACTGCCTTTTCCAGGACTGGTCGAGCTTCATTCGTAGACTCCACAGTCCCACACGCCACGAGTTTAACGAATCGTGTGGACGCAAATTCTTCATACGGCAGCACTTCTGGTGCTGGCTCTTTGTACACCACATAGCTCTTATCCGTATACTGATTCCTTTCAATGCACAAGACTTTATCTGGAGTATAGCCGAGAATGTTATTCAGCACTCCCATTTCTTTCATCTTCTCTAGCAAAAGGTGCTGGCCGGGAAGCGGTATCTCCGTGCATGACAAGATATCCCCATTCCGTCCATACACTACGCTGCCATTCAGAAAAATTCCAGGATACCCACTGTACTTCATGAGCCCCTTGCAAGTTTCAGAGAGACACGAAAGCGTTCCGTCTCTGGACCGCCCGCTGGCAATGGCCGTGATGATTCCGGCTGCCGCAGTCTTGCCAAACGCTGCTGCATTCGCCTCAGAAGCATTGTGGTCAGAATCAAGAAAAGTGTAATCGAAGTCTGTCAGAATGAGTTTCACCCCTCCGAGTCCATCGCAGGTTGAAATATCCATGGCCGCAAATCGAACGTCAAGAAGGGGCAAGCACACAGTGTTGACACAGATGACAAGACAAAGGAGGACAAAGCTCAATATAAAACTTGAAATACACTTATTCGGAAAAAAAACAAAAGATATTCAGAGATAAAACAACTTCTGGTGAAGTCAAACAGGCTGCGAAGCAACTCAAGTAGCAGCAACACGATGTGTGTGACTGCCACGCTTTTGGGGTCTGAGCCATAATACGGCAAATGTTCAGCTTCGCTGTGTTTATACCTGTGGAAATGTCAAGTTAAAAATGCTTATTACGAAAATCATAGTGTCGAAAGCTCAGCATTTGACATCTCATAGGCATTATTCCCTTGTGGAATACAGACCTAGCAGGCCTAGTAGATGTCCCGCCTTAAGCTAAGCACTGCATTAGAAGTCCCATACAAGCAATGTATGTGCTAGCAGTGTGTCATTATAGAAGCGACTAAAATTAATCGACTACCTCTGGGCCAAAAGAGCCCCGAGGTTGCGATTACATCACTTACCAACTGTAGCTTCCGCTGTCTGCAACTAAGAAGCAAATGTACAGAAAGGCAACTACAGGTGCCCGCTATGGGCAGTCAGTGCTTGGTACACTCCATATATGTATATATAGTATTTGCAAGCGATGCAGAGCTATGCTGCAACAAATGGATGTTGAGCAATGCCTGGCGCAAGCTTTACAGACTCACAATGGCTGCAGTGCTTAGCAGTGTGTCCTGAGGAATTCTAAGCAAGTAGACCTATGTACGACGCCTCGTTGGGTGATTGCGCACCTTATAAAAACGTGTGAGTGGCTTTTTGATGCCGAGTTACTGGATCAATGAAACAGAAGCCATTACCCGCGGGACTCGGCCCCGTTACCTTTGAGCACATGTTTCAATCCCTCAGAAGCCGAAGTCCAAGTCCAGATCTATTTTGTTTGTCTGAAGCCGCCGTGCCAGTGACTGTAGTAGTAACACATGCCGATTGTGCCGCTGGAATGGCTCTGGCATCGCCTAATGATGTTGCTCATCCCGAAACGAAGACACTTGAGTGTTGCAAACTCCTTTGCTGTTAGCCAAAATTGCGTTTCTTTAGCCCAGAACAGATACTTTTAGCAGTGCCTGTATCGGTGTAGCCCAAGCTAGACGAAGTCGAAAGTGCATCAGCTGTTGTTATGCATATTCTGCATTGCCGTTTAGAGTGAATGAGATATAATTTGGTGGGCCATTGAGTGTAGAATGCGACTCTGCAAGCGTGAGCATTATGGCGATGTAAACTAACCATCTGTTCTTGCCCCGAGGTTTTGCTCTCTGTGCAGCCATTTCGTCCAGTACAGCTAGGTACTGCTACTTCCAGCTAAGCGTGCAAATCAATTTATCAACCCAAATGCCAATGCAAAGCCCGTTAACAGGTAACTCCTCTGCGGCAGTCAGCTGCATCATTGGTCAACTTCGACTCGACAAATCGCATCCACAGCACTTTTGGCCGTTTCAAGCTTCTTTGAAAGCTGTAATCTGTAGACCCTAGGCCCGCACTACATCCCTGGGTAACAAAAACCTCACCTTACTGTGGGTGAATGAAGTGAAAACGGGGCACAATGCGTGTCCTCAGCCGTTGAACAGCGCATGCAAAAGCTGCCAGCTTGCACTTGTACACGCAAGGAAGTTCAGAAGAGACTCTTCCTGAAACGACATTTGTTTTGCATTCAACAGAACTACTATATTCGCGCAGTCTACACGACCTGCTCATGGTATGACTTCGCTGTCCAGAAGACGATGCGAGTATTCATGAGAGACAAATACCTCAGGTGCTGCACTGGGAGACCTGACCGCATTGCGCAGCAGTTTATTAATGATACCTCACTCTGAGAAAATTGTGAACAATTTCTGCAGGTTCACTGCAAGGTGCCTAGAGCCGTCACTGTAACTATGAAACCCTAAGTCGAGGCTACGAAGTTCACAAATTCTCGACACGCAAAACCGCGGAGCGACCAGTGTACTCTACTAATATATGACGGGGCTTTTAACGTCGAGTTTTGCCTTTTGGCTCTGTAGCAGTTGTCCAAACCGTTGTGCTGTATCCATGGCGCTGGTTACTTGCCTGTGTATGTGTGTACGTCTACTCCAAGTACGATGAAGCAGGAGCGGTCTGAATACCGAAAATTGTCCTCCATTCTTATCATCTATTTATTAATGAAAATGGCATTCTAATGCTGCATCGTACTCCTGTGTCCAGCTCCTAATTCTGTGCCACACTGTGTGTCTCACGAAGGCAAGCGTCTCATTAAAGCCCCACTGTCTCCTCTCGATCCGTAGGATGTGGTTTTCCGCTGTCCTTCAGACTACGCTAGACTAAAATCTATTTCGATTTATTTTGAGCAACATGCAATTCCCCATTGGCAAAGGTCTCACACAAGGCCCAGGCATGTGGGATTTGACCTGAGCTCGCCGGTGAGAGCGGTTTTGAGGAGGAGTTCGTAATATTGTTACTTGGGCTTGCTGCAAACACTAAGCTAGTCGTTCTGGCCATACAACTGCAGTCGAAGGGACGAGCTCCAGTTGGGCTCACTAGATCGCTTTCTACGTTGACAGGACGTTGGCCTGTTGCCCACCAGGAACCTTCGACAAATGACGGCCTTTCAGACGCTCCTCGTACCATAAGCTAAGCTACATCTTGTTGCTTGCATGAGGCATTATGCTGAGAGAGTTTGACAGCGGACGCGGCGGCTCAGCATTCAGAAGTGCCGCCCAAACTACTAGGTCTTTCCTATTGGGATACCCGTGCGGTGCGTATGGGCGCGAACGAGCCGGAACAAAAATTTCAGACACGTGAAACTTCCGAATTGCGTATTTTCTGATGGCTCATGAGACAGCATCGGCCGTGCGGGGCCCGACACAAGGCACAGACGTGACCAAGGAGGCTACAGAGGCATCTTTGAACGGATTTCTGGGAAACCCCCGATGGTGGCCCGAAGAAACTGAATGTCTCAGTTTTTCAGACAGTTCAGATGGGCTACGTAAGGTTCACAGGAAGTGCGCGGTCCGACAAGTTTCAAGGGAACGCGTCCAAGCTCTCAGGGACTTCCTCGCTCGAGCTTTCTTTGAAACTGTCACCACAAGGGAATCAAAGGAAGGCATTGCAGGCAATGGAAAAGAAGGGCCCCAGTTGCCTCAGTCAGCAGATGACACAAGGCTGCGTTGGCTAAGAGATGTGCCCCCCTGTTTCGCTCCCTTTACACGCTTCAACTGTAATGTCACACTTGTGGGACAGAGATTGTTTGGCTCGCAAATGGGCGTCTCAGTCCTCTGTAGCGGCACAGTGACTGTTGAAGGTAGTGACACGGCGCATCTTTTGACACATACTAAGGCTGGTGAGCTCGTTTACGCCCGACATGTCATGCTCACTACCACGAACTGCTTGTCTGATAAGCCTGCGCACCAGTGCCAGCCCTTTTCCTATGGCTTTCTGGTGGTCAATCTAAGTTGCCTACCCCCTATGATTCGTGATCTAGTTCTCTCCGAGACTCTTCCATTTGGTGGTATACTTGACCGTTGTGCAGTCAGCAGATCCGTTGAAACTGATAGGCAGCTGCACATTCATCTGGATAGCCACTTTTTCGGGTCAGATGACAATGTGGCGCAGTTTAGATTGGAATGCGAAGAAACGCCACTCGAGTCGAGTGGCCCTTACGTGCAGCAGCCACTGCTAAAGTGCCAATGCAACACTTTACCGCCGGGCACTGTCTGCACTTTCGGCCGACTGACAACTGTGTGGACCTACGGGCAGGCGGCAGCCCGTGTCGTTGAAATTTTAAACGAAAGAGTTGTGCTCCCTGCCCTATTTAGAGCGGAGGCAGAGCAAGAACGGCATAGTGGACATGCTGAGTTGTCATCTCAGTGCCCAGAGAATGCAGATGGTGTGATGGACGCGTTTCAGTCACGAAGAGCTTTTCTTGCGGGCCGATGCCTTCAGTCGGTGGCTCACTGTCCCCTCCATTTTAGAGTCCTCCCGAAGCCCCACGTGACAAAGAGTGATTTGATGCATTTGAAGAGAGGGGATGAGGGATGCTGCCTGTGTGGCAGCAAGAGTTGTTCTACGGAATTCCACGCAGCCTTCACGGAGGACCTCAGATAAGCTGAATTCGGGGTGATACGTATGCATATATATATATATATATTCACATGTGCGTACTATGTAGTCACGTTCGTTGAGTGTGATTTTAGTCGATGGAAGCCATGAAGGGAACAGATCCGTTGCTGAAATTTTCAAATTTGAATACGCACGGCACACCTGCTGTTGTGTAGCCCGAGGAATCTGTGCTCCGCGTATCGCATTTATGCGGGCGTAGATAGACATGAAGCAAGCGACTTTTTGTGTTCTGCGTCTCGTCTAGCCGCGTAAGGCGCTCGTTGCAGAGACCGATCCACAATCGCGCCCCCCCTTCTCTTTTCTGGCTTCGTCTGTGGGTTTTCACGTGTTCAGACCGAGGATTATTTCCTTCTCTAATAACATGTCTACCTGTACCGTGAGGCTTTGCGCCGTCAGGGAAAGCTTCTGGCTCGCATATCATTGGTGAAACCTAGGCATAGGGGTGGAAACCTAATATGACAGTCTAGTAGCTGATTTCTCCCGAAATTTCCCTCAGCACAGCTGGAGTTCAATTAGTTTGAAGCGGACGATAAGAGGTATCAGGGGCGCGTCGTCCTCGGCCTATTCTCCAGCTCTAAATGGGTAAGAATCAATGCATACTCAATTGAACTGCTGGGGTTACAATGAACTTTAAGCTGCCCACTCCCGGTGAGCAGAACTGGCATGGGAGATGCTCCAAACGCTTGCTTAAGGTGCGCAAACACTCGCTTAAGAGATACCAAAGAAATGTGCTGGTTCGTTTTGGCAGCAGGACGGTGGCTATGGAAGGCGAGATCCATTAAGTACCGTGTAAAAAATTACCTGCCGAATGAACCAGCTCTCAAAATGGGTGGCGCTGCAGCGTGTTACTGGTAGCACACCACTACTGCGAGTTTCCAAACACTCGAATTTTTGCGGTAATAAGTAGGAAGATGTGAGGATCGAGGTGAAGCATTGGGCATGATCCTCTATAGATCTGTCTCTAGTGCAGATCTTGGTGGCACTAGCGAGTATTCCAGGGAGAGCTTTGAAGACTGAAGTGGAGAAGGGTTACGTGAACGAGAACTGGATATGGACTAGCCCGTCGTAAGCGAGAGCTTAACTGCGTGTTATTCTCAGGGACTTTTGCCCTCATATTTCGGTAATATTCCTCAGCAAGTACACGGATGGTGCATTGTAACGTAAATAGAGTGTTTGACGCAGGCAGCTGCGCAGGTTGTCTCCGCTTTTTAACAAGCTCTTCCAAACAACCTCGAATTAGCTAATTTGAAGATAGGTTTGACTGGTTAGTAAAGCTCCCTGGTTTGCACGGAATCCGGTATGCTCCTGAGTGCCCTTCAAAAAAAAAGGAAAAATTGTTACTGGCACTCTTGGCATACAATCAACCGCATCAGGTCTCGAAGCTTAGCAATCTCTGGTCGGTAGAAGAAGGCGGATAGAGGAAGTAGGAGAAGTGGGTTCATATCTCTAGGAAAAGGGCTGGCTCTGAGGGCTGCGTGCATAGCGCCAGTGTGTCTTTCGTCAGTTGGAGCTGTGCGGTCCCGTTCGCGGATAGCGGCGCCTCTGTGGACCGCCGGCAGCGACTGTATTATGACCTCTGGTGTGCGTGCACAGTGAACAGCTAATGCAGAGCTGGAGCGGACAAGGGTAATCCGACTTTTAATTAAAGCAAAGCATTGCAATGGCCGCAAACGGTGTTGACGCAATTTGATTTCTGCCCGTTGCTCTGGATGCCAATATGATTAAATTCGACCAGGCGCGGGCTAAGGGCAAACGTACCTATGACGTTCTTGAGGTAGCCAAATGCTTCGCCATATAATTGATGACGTGCATGAATGGATTAACGAGATTCCCAAGAAGCCTTCAGGTTTCAAGAGCTCAAGGCAGCTATGCACTGCAAGGCATACATTGAATTAAGGCCAACAAGCCAGGTGACGGCTAGGTAGACGTAGATGTTGCATGTTCAGGGAGTGGCATGTATTCCGCTGAGTAGCAAAACAAGTTCTTAAAGCGTTCCAGGCCCCTTCAGGGCCTGCTCGCACTAACGTAACAGATTATGCCTTGGAGGACAAGAGACCTCGGCGATCTGCTGCGAGTATTCGTTAACGGCGAACCAGCGTACTAAGAAGCACAATAAAAGAACACTTACAGTGCCTGCAGAAGCATGAGACGAACACCCCAAGCTCGACAAAACACAACCCACTATGCCGCATCTGACAGGCCGGGCAGGGACAAAGGGAGCCAATATTTCACCATTGAATCCCCTCTCGAGGCGCTCATGATGCTTCCGTTTGATTGGCCACTTAGTGCCTTCCATGAATAGGCGCGTGAATGAGTGACGTATCCACCTACACTACAGCAAGTTGCGGAAAGTTTTTGGCATGTAACATCACCAAATGTAAACACCGCAGCCTTAACCAGCCTGTGCGTTCATCTGAGGAAGGACAGGGTTCATTCTTAGAGCTGGAGTTACCTAAGACTGTTGGGGTGCTGCTGCAGCTGGCACCCCAAAGTTACTCGTGGTAGCTGTAAAGAGACACAAAAGCTTTTCAAAAAGCTATCACCCTGCTCCATGGGATCTCGTCGACTGCAGCTTGCAACCCTAACTCCTTTTTCTTACGTGCTCGATCAAGTACCCCTTAATAACAGCACAAGCAGCAGTCGTGCTGCATTTCGCGCTGCGAAGCGCATCCAGAAAGGACCCAGTATTACACGTGTGAACTAAGTTTGCTCAATGTAAATATCAGAGAGTGTGTGTACCACAGTTGGCTTTGTTCTTATGGGCCGCATAGCAGACTCTGTGCTTGTGGCCCCTTCAGCGCGCTGGCTGCCATGGTGCAGCATGACACCGAATCTCATTTATCTGCTTATGGAGCGGGCATCTGATTCTGTGCTTATGGCCCCTTTCGGGCGCTGGCGGCCATGGTGCAGCAGGCCACCCTATTTGCTTTCTCCGCTGGTAGCTCATAATCAGAGGCTACACACAGCTACACAGGAAAAAACACTGCTGAAGAGTGAAGCGAAGAGCGCTGCTTTTGCCACGAGCTGGATTAAGGGACAAGTACACAGTATCTACATAGTGTCTTCCGTGAGCCTGCAGTGGCCACTATTGAGTAACAGTACACGAACCGTTCGGCCCAACCATTAGTTTGTGGACGAATACATTAATTTAAGTATACATCTAGCAAAACCGCTCCAAAATCGCGGAGCGTAGTTCTTGCCTCTATCTGGTCCTTTGTTAGTCTCCTTGGATCTTCACAGGCACTCAATTATGCTGGTTACTTCAGCAGTGGTAAGCTAGCATACAATACGGCACAATGCGTATTATATAGTTTGTTCAGGTTATCAATATCAAGCAGGTGTGTTGGTAAATGCGCAGTGGACAGAGTTCCGAACTCAGCTTAGGAAGCTCACAAGAGGGTCAGAGGCTCCACCACATCCAACGTTGCCACGAGCCATAACTAAGCGGCTCGTGGTCATTTTATCTTGGTAATAAGTCCTACGAGTTAATGCGCTCCACGAAATACCTTAACGATGGTTCATACCGTCAGCAGCGGCAGTCGAACACTGGATCATTTAGCTGGCTATGGAGGCCGCATCTTCCCTGGAGGGAGTTAATACTCTCTAGCTTTCCAATAGTCTGTTGACCAAATTTAATAACCCATACATATGCGTTGTATTGGAGTTTCTTTGGCGAAATCGGCTGCAGCTTCTCTCAAGGCTTGACCGAACCAAACCGAACCATGGAACCCGCTGCTTACCCTGCCTGCGTCGGCAGAGGCTCTGAATTATTTCCACAGCAGTTTCTCAGCACGACAGTCTTAGTTATAAGCTAGGTGTCGTATTTGGGCACCATATGCACCTAGTGTTCTTTTTCTAAGGTGCACTGTGCTTCATTCGTGGCACCGCCTTCAGTGGTTCATTGTTGGCCTCTGATCTTTTGAGCTCAGCTTTAGCGCTGCCTAAACACTGGTATCATTGCATCTGATGAAGCGGTATTTTTGTTATTGGGAAGTCACACGTAGGCAGTCTACTTTCTGATGAGAGTAGGCGTGCTTTCGGATTCAGCTCAGTGAGGCAGCTTGAGTTGCAGGATTAGGTACTGTCTTCCTGCAGGCAGCCCGGAAATGAACAATTCGAAAGGAACTGTGCAACAACCGAATAGCGATGAGGGACCTGATAGGGGCCTGCTCGGCTCGGGAAGAGAAAGCCCCCTTTCTGTTTCGGAATTGCCCCAATTGGACTCACACACGGTAAATGAGGCTGAGACTCGTCGACAAGGTTCTCTTATGGCGGCTCCCGAAGGACGGCCACAGGAAGCATTCCAAGTTGCGGAAAATTCCATGGTTGAATGGCCAAGAGGGCCACGCAATGCCGTTTCGCGCATTGGATATATCAGTGACACAGCAGAAGCATCTGCAGAAGACCACGGTAAAGTGGTGCTTACGACAGGGAAGGCCGATGAAGTGGATACTTTACCAGGCCCACCACCAACAACAGCTGTCACAAGTCCGTCAGTAACACCGAGGGATATGAAGGATATCAAAGCCATCTCCCGCCAACGAGTCCAGCAAATGCATCTCGCTGTGCCTACTACAGCGTGAGTGGTTGCGTGAAAACTTGGTTCAAGTTTCAGTTTAATTGTAAACATATTGCAGGGTGCGCACTTTGCCGTTCGACAGTGGCAGGAACTACATTCTACGACTAGCAACAGTGATAAGGCTTTGAGTGATGCGATATGTGGTTCAGGGGACAGATTCGGCCGCGGCTAAAAGCACAAGAGTCCCCAAGGAATGAACCACCTCTTTCGATCAGCCCAAAGCGAGGATATATAGTTTCTAATCACGTGGACACTCTCGAAGAGTCGATTAAGAATGCACCATGCGGCATCTTAACCCCCAAATCCTCAAGCCATCCCGCATCTTCAAGTCATGTTTTTTCTGCAGGGCAGCATAGGGAAGGGAATTCCATGTTTGAACTGCCTTCAACAACAGACGCAGGGCAGAGAAGTGAAGCTGCACTGGAGCAGAAAGGCACTGGAACCGAACAGTCGCGTTTGCGGTCCCACGGAGAAGCAAGCATCATTCCCCAGAGCGTTGTCACCACGGGGGCCTCTGATAGCCGGCGTGCCTCACTTCAAGAGCGAGAGAGAACTAATGGTACAGGCAGTACTGCCAATGACGTCATGAACGTTGGGAGCTATGGAACCCGGGCGCGAACAACGTCACCTGCCAGCAGAGCGAACATGCAAAAAGCCATGGCTGGGGTCTTTTCAACTGCGAATGAGAGGAGAGCGGCCGCACTGGCCTCTAGGATCAGTTCACGAGCTATTTCGCGTGCGGAAGGGTCAATAACAGACCCGAAGCTGCTCGAAAAGAAATCAGATGTTACCCATGCAGCTGCTGAACAACTGCGAAGGATGAGGGATTTGAGCACGAACCCGCAACACGACGCTGACAAGACAGACGTAGTAGAAGTGAGAGCACAGTTTGGCATTTTCTGACTAGTCCACCTTCGCACTAGACTATTCGGTGATTAAATGATAATGTAGCTGTTCGGAAGTATTCGAGCAGCATGTAGACGAGTCCAGCCGCTTGTATTCGGTGTTTTTCAACAATCGAACTTGCCTGTGATCTTTCTCTGGTTTACAACAAAGCTTCGGGCTGGGTATTAGTCCGAAGAAGCATATGAGCCTAAAGCATGATGCTGTAGATTACAGTTGTTTCAGAGATACCAACCCAGTGCGAAACTGTGGCAACATGCAGAGCCCTCACCTGTACACGGACCTTGTGAGTGCCAAGATGGCCCCCGAAAGGGAGGGGAGCGCCTTAGTCCCAACGCCGCCCACTGCTCCTCCCAAGGACAGCTCTCCTGTAGGCCCTGTAGAGGTGCGTGGGGCGAACTTCCGCAACATTTTCGAGCCTATCAAGCTAGTTGGTGATCTAAATTGGCTCTTTTTCTGCATCACGTATCTTAGTGGTGATGGACGTTTTCTATGTGCACTTTCTCTGTTCACTTTATTTGCAGCCGACGGACTCAACAGTTCAGCAGCGGTCTCGAATGCCGCAGAACATGCATGAAACTCAGTTGGAGCTTACTCTGGCTGCTGAAATGGGGGAGCAGAGACGAGTTGCAGCAATAACATCCCGAGCTCGCTCACGTATTGTTTCGAGAGCAGAGGGGACCGCCGAGGGAGGGCAGTTGGACTACCACACGAATGTCGCAGAAGCTGCAGCAGAGCAGCTACGAAGGTTGGAGCGAGCTTCAGGAAAAAAAGTGAGAAAAGAGACATTGCCCTTTTGGTGGCACGTAAAGTCCTGCTGTGAATAAGAAGTGTTCGCACCTCTACCGCGTCCTCCTCGAGCATATTTTTCGCTTCAGCAGTTGGTCAGAATCTTGAGTATTGTAGTGCACAACAAAAAGTTGCATTCTAATTTCCGCTGCATTACAGTAGATAGGCTGCTGTTAGTTAAGAATTTTATTTACAGAGGTGCAGCGAGATTCGGAATACTGCTTTCTAGTGTACACTGGAGGACACAATACTTTGCCTAATTGCTGAAATTATATACTTCCTTAAGCGCAGCTTACTGTGTAGTGCCGGTGACAGTGTCATGCAAGGTACATATCCGTGTTGTGTGCATCAACTCCGTCTTTAGGAAGTCCCACAGACGCCTCTTCGGAATGCCAAAGCTGAGGATGAAGTGAGTAGTCAAGACACGCCAGATACTGCTGAGTTTGCTCCCCAGTTCACGTTGCCTCATGAGTTGACGTGCATTCAACAGTGAGCCTTAGGAGTTGTCCGATCAGTTGCGACACCATCGCAGAATCTCAGGCAAATGTGTCATAATGGCGACTGTATAAATGTTTCTCTTCTGTTCATCATTCAGGCTGCAACAAAGATTCAATCGGTATGGCGCGGGACTAGACTGCGCGTTTGGGTAGTTGCTGCACGAGCTGTTGCTCATTTCACCAGATGTGCAGTGCCGCATAGTAAAAGGAACTCTTCCGGAATAAGCCAGCACGGAACCCTACCATCTTTGCAGCAGCCCCGTGATGTTGCAGCTGCGGGCTGCTAAAGGCAAAACAGCGTTTGCTGGATGCAACATTGTTGGCATCCTCGCCAGCACAAGCTAGTTCTGGAATATAAAAAACCCATTATATTCTAGTGCAAGCGTTTTCGACTTAGTAGGGGAGTTAAGTAGCAAATGTAACTCCCCGCAACAATTAGACATCCCTGAATGACCTACCGTCCATCTGAAATAAAACAATTTTGCTAGGAACTTAGCTCATAGTAGAATGGCGGGTGGTTGGACTCCCGTAATCAATCCACTTCTTTTTGTTCCTGTAACGTGTTTTGGCCACAAGATTGGTAGATTCAGAGTTGTCAGACCCAAAATCCCATTCCAGTTTGTAGATTCAAAAGAAGAGCGGTGACCGTTTGTTGTGCGGTTTACCGCTGCGCAGACGGAGCCGTGCGCCTCTTCGGTTAGCCCTCTTGCGAAGCCTCACTACTCAATGGATGAAAGGACTAACGCAGAGGCACAGGTACCCGTGACGCTGCACTTCCGGAATGTATCAGTGCACTGCACGTCAGCTGGCAACTCACCAACTACAGGTACAAATAAGAAAAGAAACGAAGGCCACTGATATTGTCTGGGAACGATTCAATTCCGTCCTCTAGCGAGGTACTTATCCGAAATGAGATGTAGAACTGCTAGCATGATCTACTGAAGTAGTGCTGAAAGTGGAATGCTGCTGCTTCGAGCCTACGGCATGTTGCAGCACGCAAACGTCGCTCCTATAGCGGCAGCATAGGAAAGGGGGGGCTACGACGTGACCTGTCCAAGTCCATGAAAGTCAGCGTTTTGTTTCCAGGAAGCTTCAGACGGCGGAAGTCGTGGCTCTCCCGCAGCTTATCCTCAATTACTTCCAATCTCCTCCCCAGTACGCGTGAAAGCCAGACGCGTAGCCGCATACAAAACGTACAAAATAGCGATAAAGTACATTGCGACATTCTTTCTTTGACTTCGTAATGCACACAGCCCAGTCCTTGAAGAGATGATCTCGAAGGGAACCTATGTCAGAAAAGGCATAGGCATATCTTGGACTTCGTAGCTGCGCAATTCTTCATAGGCTGTTCAAGTGCTTTTCGGATGTTTAGGCGAAGGCCATGGAGGAACCCTAGTATTGTTTTCCCCGGTTATTTCTACTGAGCAGAGCACCTGCTCGAATCCCAGAGGTGAACGGGAGGAGAGCAAGAAGACATCGACGGCACAATCAGCACGTTTGCCGACATCGCCTCCAATACTGAGTCCCATTCATTCAGCAAGTATGTGCCGAGGCTTCAGGAAGAAGAAGCAATGTGTTAGTGAACGTAGTTCGATGGGTAGAAGGGTGAGAACTGTCAGTTATTTCAAATTGGGCATCCAGACTATCAGAGGGATTTCAAAGGATAAGGCCGACATCAGCGCTCATGCAGAAGAATCGTGTCATTGGGGAGATAAAGTTGCAAGTGAACAGTTTCGGGAACGCCTAGAAAACTTAGCTGCTACCATGTCAAGATTGTCTAGGGATGAGACTCATCACTTTTCACCTGTGCCAGATTCCGAAGATTCTAGCAAGAGCTCAAGTGAGGACGTTGGCCGGCAATCCAAACTCGCCTTTCCGCTGCGTGTTTTCGTGGTAGTGGAATACCTACTCTCATTGACACCTTGCAATGCTTCTCATGTTTTGCTGATCAGACACATCTAGGGCGTCGCCTGTTGCGGAACACGATCAACAAGTTTCGAAGTTGAGCCTCCGTTCCCAGTCGGAAGAAGATGCATCTGCTTCTAGTGAAAGCTTAACTTCACTTAATTCTGCACCGCGCCTTCCTGACGCATCCAGTGAGTGCACACAACGGCACGGTATACTCGGGGGCCCCACACAGCTGAGTGAAATCCGCGGCCCTCCATCGTATCCAGTAAAGCTCCCGCGTCTTAATCTATTTTGGACTAGGAAGGACACGCCCCGAAGATTGCGTGTTCTTCGTCGCCATGGGCTCTCCAGAGAGAGAAGTACCGACTCATCTGCTAGTCGAGAGCTCCACGCTTCATCGGATAGCAGCGTAGCAAATCGCCGGGCCCAGATTATCCGGGACTTAATTCCTGCTGGAGTGGGAGGTGAAGAATTCACCAGAACTGCACTGTGCAGAACGACGAATGCAGCTACGTCACCGCGAAGTGCAGGCACCTCGAATGGACATATATGGGAAAGATGCTCTCCCCACGCTTCAGATGCTTCCGATAGCAGGCAGAGAGAACTTTCAAGTCCATCCACATCCAACAGGTGCGTAGATGAGTCTGCAGATACGCGAGAACAATCTCCATTGACTGAAGCTCTGCGAAATGCTGAACTCTACCAGAAAAGGCAGATGACATTGGCGACTGAACTAGCTTCAATATGTGGTCCTACGAACAAAGAAAAAAGGGAAAAAAAGTGTGGATCTGAAAGCTTTGGACGGGAAACTGCCAAGGAATGTACAACGCCTGCTCCACGAACCGACCCACAACAGGCAAAGAAAAGAAGCAGAGACAACACGCTATATCCTTCACTGGAAGCCGCAAAGTCTGAGTACACTGCGAACGCTGCTTGCTCACAACAGCTCACGAAAACTCAACCGTTAGCAGCAGCTGCTGGAGCAAATGAAGGTGTTCCGTTTGCGCCTATTCAGAAGACCACTGCAGAGCTTTTGAAAGCCAATGACTCATCCATTACTGTGAAGTACACTGAAAAGACAGAGGGCGCAGGGGCTCCTGTAGCGGAGGAAGGCGTTGTGTTTGGCCCGATGACGAAGTCGGAAGCGGAGCGTTTGGAAGGGCGTGATGCATCGGTTAGTGGGAAGGCGGCTGGGAAGGCTGTGTCTGTTGGGAAACCTGCGGGACCTCCTGCCGCGAAGCAGGCAGCTGCTAAGAGCGGTGCGTTGGGTGGCGACAGTTCAGCAACAGCGGCGCCGGCAGCGCGGGGACCGGCTGCAGCAGTTGCAGCAGGTGAAGCGGAGAGAGGAGCGGTTGGGGCAGGCGCAGGTGTATCGGAGGAAGGCGTTGTGTTTTGTCCGATGACGAAGTCGGAAGCGGAGCGTT
>NW_013652416.1:0-4888 GCF_000499385.1 Eimeria necatrix
TGAACTTAGGAAGTTTTGTGTATAGATGTTACGGACTAATACTTTTATGACTGCATCTGTCAGTCAATAAGAGCCTCGTCCGCAAGCAAAGACTGGTTTGGTAGAGATTGCTTGTCTGTCCAGCTGCGTGTTTTAGAAAGTACGGGTCATGCGCGCCTGACTGGAGCAGCCATTATTGATATTTGTTTTCGGATTTCAGTGCCTTTGTTGGAACGAGAGTGTGATCTTGGTGCTGGTCTGTGCGTTGATTCTTGCGTCAACAAAGCTTATGAGGTATTATTGTTCGTCATCGTGCCGCTATTGAAGAATGGGCAGTCAGTGAGCCATTTCTACAGACAGATGTTGGGATAGGGGCGCGTGGGTGCTCAATATTGCAAACTGATGCTTTCAAATCATGCATGCTTGCATTAGATCTGTTTGATACCTTCGACACAAATCTCCACAATGCTGCTTGTATGTTTTTGATTGCTATCTTGTAGTTTACGTAGAATGAGTCTCCACAGCACTTCTGTTTTTTGTGATTGAAATGGATGCAATCAATACGAGCATAGTGTATGAAGAACAAGTATTTTGGGTAACGCTACTTTACTGCCTGGCTGCGTGGTCAAGCACGCATGTAGCGGGTCATCTGCGCCTGACTGGAGAAGTCATTAACGTCAAGTTTTGAATATCTGTGCACTACCCGAACGAAAGTATTGCCGTGCTGCTGGACTGTGCGCTGATTATAGTGTCAAAGACGCAGATAACACATGTGGAGAAAGTTATATCGAGAGATATTAGTGTTTGCCGTCGTGCTGGTTATTGACGGTTGTGCAGTTAGTGAGTCATCCGTATAAACAGCTGTAGGGATAAAGAGTCTTTTGGCAGCTGAGCATTGCAAACTGATAGATTCGGATGCGCATGCCATGCGAAGTCAGGCATGCATGGATGCCCAAGAGGCAAGTCTTCGGAAAACTTGCATGCTTAATTGCGTTTGTGTAGCTTGAATGAGTAGGGTGGATATCAGAGTAGCGTGATATTCATGTTTGGATGAATGTAATAAATACTTGCGCCATATATGTTATGGGTCATTTCTGGCCAATCGGAAAAGCTGCTAACTTGACGCAGTGAACTTCAGTGCCGTGGTTGCACCACGGTTTGACGGTGTGGGACTGTGCACTGCGTCAACAACGCATGGGAGTGAGTGAAACTACTTATCTTGAGAGCGCTTAACTGTCAGTTTAAGGGCAGGCTATGTAAGCTAGCGCAGTCAGTGAGTCATTACTGTATACAGGCCCGATCTAGGATGAGCGCGATATATTTCGTGCAGCGACATCTCCCAGGCACACATCATTAATGCGAAATAGCCTCCTGGCTGTGAATCGCGTGACACACTTGCTCAAAAGGAAGTGCTGGAAAAATTGCCTGTGATGTGTTGACTCACTTTGTGGTAAAGAATGCGTGCAACATTGTTAATACCGTGGAACGAGCACCGTACAAGCGCTGCATCACATGCACCCCCAGTGGCTACTTGTAGCCATACGGACTACGGAAATCACGTGGGACACCCATTCGTGTAGATGTTTCGCAAAACAGGCAACATGCTGCAATTTTGTGCTGCTGCACGTGCATGAAAGCTTCACACTGTTTGTAATATGCAGTGCCTTCCAAAAATGAAGGACTTGGAGATGATAGCCTTCATAACGTAGGTATGTATTCGAGTTATGCTTTGAAAAACCATTTCAGACCGCAAAAATGTTTGTTGCGAGTGAAACAACGTGTGGTTTATTGGCGAACTGAGGCTAGAAAGACAAACCATATAATACCAGGGTTGCTCATGCTTGACTTGCACTGCTCTTAATGGAACAGTCCTTGCTGCTGCTACATGATTACTAAAAAAAAGGCCCCGTGTCGTTCTTCTGCAATTTGTGACATACAATTGGCTTCATCGCTAATTAGGAGATTGGACGTGCCTCGAGCAAAAGGAAGTGCGTTGCGAGCAGCCGCCTCAAGGTCAAGAATGCACCCTGTTTTGGGAAGCTCTTGACACTTCATGAACGTCAGCCCGGTAGCAACGGACACGTCTACTGCCTGACAGATGTGGGTTGCAGCTGTACTTGCAGTGCTGTCTAGAGAAGACGCTGTGGAGTTTTGACCTGAACGGTGACGCACGACGCTACTTTCCTCGTCATTCACAACTTTCTGCTTCTTATTTGTGTATCTCACTACAAGCATGAATATGTTCGATGAAATTGGGGCTGGCTGGCGGTACGTGTTGTGTATACGTTATGAGCGCATTGAAGCTTAGTGCATAACCATTGAGCCAGTGATCGCGTTTTTCTCCGTACAAACTGCCTATCAAACACATGCGCAGCCCGGGAGCGTTTATTTGATTTCTACCTAGGCCCAAAGATGCTAATACAAGAAGCATCGATAGGCGCTGCGAATATCACAGAAGCCATCCACTGAGATTCGCATCTTTTCCTTTTCGTGGGCACAAAAATGATACGCAGATGCACCTTTATCAGGATGAGCTGCTAGCTTTGAAGCAGTGCACAAGGCATTTTGCGCACACAGTCCATAACGGTACGATCATCATGAGATGAGTTTATGCTGCGCGAATATTACATATTTCAGGTTACAAGGACTGGCGTTTTGTGTGTCAAGAGCAAGGCAGGATGGAGTGGCTGCGCAGCTGCGCAGCAATCATTGAGCGGCAACATGTGCACATGGCTGAAAAGCGGGTTAGGCGTGGACTGAGGCAGGTGATTTGCTTAAAGCAAATGCAGCGGTCAGCGACTTACTTATTTATTGGCTGGTTGCTTGCACTGGCGCAGCATACATTCGGAGTGGCACTATCGAAGTTAATAGCGCTCAGCATTCGACATAGCAGCCATATTGGACAGTTTTAGTTTTCCTGTGCATGTGTTTGATCTGTTCAGCATGCATTGTTAATTTCTGTCAGGATGAGTTGCTGGCCTACAGGCTAGTGCCAGTCGGGGATAATTGCAGAGAGGTTCAAGGAAGCGTGTCTCCTGTCATCTTATGTATTAAAACAAATCAGACTGTGAGGTGGTTTTAGAAAGGCTAGGCAAACAGCGGACCTGTATTGCACAGGCCGCCAGCGTTTAAATTCTACCAATAGGATGTGTTGGAGCGGGGATCTGGCCTTAGGACGTGTAGCATGAACGTGTGGAAAATATTTCACTTTGCGGTTTTGCAGCTTACGGGTGAGGGCATACGCGTACTATGCCTCTTTGGAGAATTTTGGAAACAGTAAGTGAATGAATGCATGGAGTCGAACGGGAGGTAAAACGTTACGTTTTACAAGTGGGATGGCCGCTGTGCAATGTTGCCATTTTGCCTAAATGCAGGCATGCCGTTGCAGCCGCACATTTGCTTCCACATAAAATTATATTGGTGAGTGACTATCGTGCAGAAACAGGCGCTGAGTGTGGAGTTGGCAGGTCGCCGATTATTTGTCGCTGCGTTAAATGCTGCTCGGTGCAGCCAACCACATCTGTGTGTGAGTTAGCAGTGAAGCATGGACTATTTGCATGACGGTGAATGTCAGGCAGTGCGTGTTGCTGTTTAATCAAGCCCTGCATGACTAGTCAGAACTGCGGAGGTGGAGCGTGTTGTGTTGGGGCAAAGGGCATTGCAGGTGGCATATCGAACTGACGGGAAGGATTCAGGGGAGGTGCTTTGCTGTATCAGAACACTCTGTTGACCTCTGCAAAGGACGGCGGCCTTCGGAAGTTTTGGCGAGAGCGAGTAGCGCTCGTGGGGTGAGCTGCAAATCGTGAAAACAGGCAGTGCGTTCTTCAAGCGCGTGTGACAGTGCATGAGTGTTGGCAGCATGAAGGCGAATGTGCATAGTAGGCGCTGGCAGTAGACTGTTACGCTGGTAGCCCTGCTTTCAGGAGATGGTACTCAGATAGCAGACGAAAATGGGTTCAGCTCGGGAGTACAAGTGCAGCACGGTTTGTGAGTGGAGGACGGGAAGGTTCACCAGAAAGGACAAGTGTGGATAGTTCGAGTGGTGAAGCGCAAGCTGCGTGTCACAAGCTCGTTGCGCAAATGCTGCATGCTTATGAATAATGCGATGCACATGCTGGTGAGGATGATGCGTCTACTGCGCCGGTGCTCAACTGCACTCTCAGACTCTAAGGCGTGAAGCGTCTCACTTTGCATGAAGTTTAGGTGTGTCTTGCAAATGTTTTTTTCAGGGCCAGGCAATGATATTGCGCAAGCGCGGCAGTGGAGTCTGTCAGGCAGTGCGTTGCGACACTAAAGACACTGCACGGACGTTTGGTACTTGTGGGGAGGCAAGGGACTAGATTTGCAGTCGTCAATATTGCGGAGCTGACGAGAGAAAACGGTTAAGTGGTGGCTAGGTGCCTTTAAGCTGCACTGGAGTCCCTCGCTGCTGCTCCTCAAGACCAGAAAATTATGTTTGATGGCGGCATGTTGAAAGGGGGAAGTGAGCACTCTTGGAGTGGACAAGGCTTGCTGGGAATCCGTGTTGTAAACACCCCGGCCTGAGAGTGCATTGGGGCGCATCGAGGCATACTTAATACCAATGAAGTGTATGGGTGCACCATTTTGCACGTTTGCTGTCGACGAAAAACATGAATTGTGGAGTGCACGAGCTTTAGTTCCACGTGGACCGCTACCGTGGTTTCGCTGTTGGTTGGGGTATTCACAGAAATTGAGAGCGGATGGGTGCTGCAACTGAGGCTACCTCTGTCCTGATACTTGCGTCTGGCTGCGGTTGCGGGTGGCATGACCCAGTGTAAAGACAAACACGCCTCCACTAGATAATACAACATGCATTGGAGGTGCGCACAGGGCATTTTGCGCACACAGTCCATCACGGTGCGCGCTTGATGCGATGTGTTTATGCTGC
>NW_013652417.1:0-5859 GCF_000499385.1 Eimeria necatrix
GGGCACCCCCGCCCCCGCCGCTGCTGCTGCTGCTGCTGCTGCTGCTGCTGCTGCTGCTGCTGCTGCAGGAATGGGGGTGGAGTGCGCGCAGCGGGACGCAGCAGCTCGTTTGCTGTTTGAAGAAGCAGCAGCAATTTTGAATTTCGATTTATTTAATTTGCTGCTGAAGGGTCCAAAAGAAAAAATAAATGAAACTCAAATTGCGCAGCCCGCGCTGCTGACGGCCTCCGTGGCCCTTTTCTCCAGCTGGAAACGCAAACACGTCAAACCCTAAACCCTAAACCCTAAACCCTAAACCCTAAACCCTAAGCCCTAGGCCCTGGGGCGGGGCGCGGCGGGCGCGGCGCTGCGGGCGCGGGCGCAGGGGAGCGCGGGCTGGGGCGGCAAACCCTAAACCCTAAACCCTAAACCCTAAACCCTAGACCCTAGACCCTAAACCCTAAACCCTAAATTAGGGTTTGCGTGTGGGGCGCGCAGGACTTGGAAATAGACTGTTTCGCGGGGCTTTCTCTGGGAGAGTACTCCGCGCTTTGCTGCAGCGGGGTTTTGTCTTTTGCTGCTGCTGTTGAGCTGACAGCAAAAAGGGGGGTTTTGATGCAGCAAGCAGCAGCAGCAAACCCTGGGGAAATGTACGCAGTGCTGGGCCTCAGCCAGCAGCAAACCGAGGCCGTCTGCGCTGCTGCTGCTGCTGCTGCCCGCAGCAGCAGCAGCAGCAGCAGCAGCAGCAGCAGCAGCAGCAGCGGCAGCAGCAGCAGCAGCGGCAGCAGCAGCAGCAGCAGCAGCAGCGGGGACGTGTACTGTGGGGTGGCGAACTACTTGTGTCCGGGGAACTACGCAGTGTCCGTGTCGCGGTCTGCTGCTGCTGCGCTGCAGCAAGCAGCAGCAGCAGCAGCAGCAAAACGCTGCATGCGGCTGCAGGTCTCTGGGGCCTTCCACTCCCCACTCATGGCTCCTGCTGCAGCAGGACTAGCAGCAGCAATTGCTGCTGCTGATTTCCAAACCCCACAAACCCCCGTGCTGCTCAACGTGGACGCGCAGCTCCACTCAAACCCTCAAGTCATCAAGCAAAAACTCATTCAGCAGGTCCCAAACCCTAAACCCTAAACCCTAAACCCTAAACCGCCCACCCTGCTGCTGCTGCTGCTGCGTTGCTCCTGCTCCACTGCCGCTGCTGCTGCTTCCCTGTTGCCGCCGCCGCTGCTGCACCGCTGCTGCTGCTGCTGCTGCTGCTGCTGCTGCTGCTGCACCGCCGCCGCCGCTGCTGCTGCTGCTGCTGCTGCTGCTGCTGCTGCACCGCCGCCGCTGCTGCTGCTGCTGCTGCTGCTGCTGCTGCTGCTGCAGCTAACGAGCCCCACGCAGTGGCAGCAGTCGATGGAGCTGCTGGGGAGTTTGGGAATGGAAGAAAGTTTTGAGTTTGGGCCCGGCGGAGTTCTTTCGAAACTCAACAACAAAATCAACCCCCACGTCCGCACCTTCCGCGTCGAGTAACAGCTAGCCACAGCTAGCCACAGCTAGCCACAGCTAGCCACAGCTAGCCACAGCTAGCTGCAGCTAGCTGCAGCTAGCTGCAGCTAGCTGTGGCAGCTAGCCACAGTTAGCTGTGGCAGCTAGCCACAGCTAGCCACAGTTAGCTGTGGCAGCTAGCCACAGCTAGCCGCAGCTAGCTGTGGCAGCTAGCCACAGATAGCCACAGCTAGCTGTGGCAGCTAGCTGCAGCTAGCTGAGGCTAGCTAAGGCTAGATTGAGCTAGCCACAGCTAGGTGCAGCTAGCCACAGCTAGCTATGGCTAGCTACAGCTAGCTGCGGTTAGCTACGGCTAGCTGTAGCTAGCTACAGCTAGCCACAGCTAGCCACAGCTGTAGCTAGCTACGGCTAGCTGCAGCTGGCTACGGCTAGCTACAGCTAGCTACAGCTAGATACAGCTGGCTGGGGCTAGCTACAGCTAGCTACAGCTAGATACAGCTGGCTGGGGCTAGCTACGGCTAGCTGCGGCTAGCTACAGCTAGCCGCAGCTGGCTACAGCTAGCTGGAGCCAGTCACAGCTAACTTGGGCCCCAGCTAGCTCTAGCTGGCGAGCTCAAGCCATCAACAGCTAGCTGCGGTGGAGTCGAACTAGCTGCAGCTAGCTGCAGCTAGCTGCAGCTAGTAGCTGCAGCTAGCTGCAGCTAGTAGCTGCGGACGGCCAGCAGCAGCTAGCTGCGCCCAGCTGTAGACAGCTGAGGCGCTAGCAGCAAGCCGGCAGGGCCAGCTGTGGCTAGCTGCAGCTAGCTGCGGCTAGCTGTGGCTAGCTGTGGCTAGCTTCTGCAAGCTGTGGCTAGCTGCAGCTGCAGTTAGCCACAGCTAGCTGCAGCGGACGGCTGTGGCAAGCTGTGGCTAGCTAGCTGTGGCTAGCTAGCCACAGCTAGCCAAGGATTGGCACATGCAGCAGCTAGCCAGCTGCAGCAGCAAGCCAGCTGCAGCAGCTAGCCAGCTGCAGCAGATAGCTAGCCACTCAGCTAGCCAGCTGCGAATTTGAAGCGCCATTTGCCGCGAACGGAATTCAGCTGGACGAGAATATAAAAAGTTTCTTTTGACAAATTCTTTTCAGAAAAAAAGAAGACCTCCAGGCTCTTGTGGTACATACACCTCAAATAGCTGCCTATACACCTCAAATAGCTGCCTATACACCTCAAATAGCTGCCTATACACCCCAAATAGCTGCCTATACACCACAGCGCGGAGAAGGGGTGCGGCGAAGGGAAATTTGTTTGCATATTTATATGAATAAAAAAAAAGTAAAAAAGTGGAAATTAAATATAAATAAATATAAATTTAAAATTAAGAAAACGGATCCGCTAAGAGGCGGGGGGCAGCAAGGCCCCCAGAAAACCCTAAATTAGGGTTTGGGGTTTAGGTTTTACACGGTGCTGCCGCACCAGAGCAGCAAAGGAGGAAGTCTCTGCAGATCCTCCAGCCTCTCGCTCTTTAGTCAGCTGGGCCTGCAGCTGGAGGAACCTGAGGAGCAGCAGCAGCAAAACGAGGGTTTAGGGTTTACAACTAGGGTTTAGGGTTTAGGGTTTGCAGCTAGGGTTTCCGGCGCTCTACAGCTTTCAAACGGCAGCCCCGAAACCCTAACCCCGAAACCCTCCACTCAAGCCGCACCCAAACCGCAACCCAAACCATTAAGAGCTTAGGGTTTAGGGTTTAGGGTTTAGGGTTTAGGGTTTAGGGTTTAGGGTTTGCCTGTAGTAGTCCAGCCTGGGGTACTTGTCCATCATAACCCTCAAGATGGCCTCAGCCCTCAAGTCTCTCTTTGTCGCCACGCGGTGTGTCAGTTCATCAGCAAGAAACTGAATAATAAAATAAATAAAAATAAATAAAAATAAACAAATCAAATAATTAATAAATAAATAAATAAATAAATAAATAAATAAATAATTTAATTAAATTAATTTATTTGTTAAAAAAGAAGAGCGCTGCCGTTCGTTCGAGCCGCTGCAGGTGTCTGTACACCTCAAACGCCACTTTCTAGGGTTTAGGGTTTCCGCAGCAGCAAAGCAGCAGCAGCAGCAGCAGCAGCAACGCAGCAGCAGCAAGACAGCAGCAGCAGCAGCACCAAGACAGCCGCAACAGCACCAAGACAGCAGCAGCAGCAGCAACAGCACCAAGACAGCAGCAGCAGCAGCAGCACCAAGACAGCCGCAGCAGCAGCAGCAGCAGCAGCAGCACCAAGACAGCAGCAGCAGCAGCAGCAGCAGCAGCAGCAGCAGCAGGACCTGGAGGGGGTCCATAACAGGCATGCTGCTGCTGCTGCTGCTGGGGCGGCGGTCGTAAGGAAAAAGCCCCATTCTTCTTGCTGCTGCTGCTGCTTTGTAAATAAACTGCTGCTGCAGTCGAGAAGCAAAAGTGAGCCGCCGCGGCAGCAGCAAACCCGTGCTGCTGATGAAGTGACCCAGCAAGTGCACGTCTGCACACCCCAAACCCTAAACCCTAAACCCTAAACCCTAAACCCTAAACCCTAAACCCTAAACCCTGGACGCTAAACGCTCCTGCCGCAGCCGCACCCTCCGCGCAATCTCCCGCCCAAAGGGCCCACCCCAAACCCTAAACCCAAACCCTAAACCCTAAACCCTAAACCCTAAACCCTAAACCCTAAACCCTAAACATCAGCAAGAAGACACAACCTCCTAGAAATATGCTGCGCTGTCGCCACTCTGGCTGCGCCAGTCCAGTCCTCCCTGCTCTGCGCTACCGCCTAGGGTTTAGGGTTTAGGGTTTAGGGTTTAGGGTTTAGGGTTTAGGGTTTAGGGTTTAGGGTCACCTTTCCAGGTAATGGGCAAGTTCTTGTTCTTCAAAGCTCTGCGGATGTTTTCTTTGGGGTCCCAAAAACGCTCTGGCCGGTGCAGCGGCAAAGGGGGGGCCTCCGACTCCTAAACCACAAACCCTAAACCCTAAACCCTAAACCCTAAACCCTAAACCCTTAGCCCCAAACCCTAAGAGACAGAGAGAAGCCCTTCATGTTTCCTTGCTGCGGGCTAAATCCTCTTGGGCGCCTGCAGGGTCTCGGAACTAGGGTTTAGGGTTTAGGGCTGCGCGCGTTCGCTCGCCGAGGGTTTAGGGTTTAGGGTTTAGGGTTTAGGGTTTACGATCTGGCCAAAGTACTGCGCGTGTTCGCTGCTCAAAGGGTCGTGCAGCTTTTGGGCCCTTCGAAGAGACTGCCGCAGCAGCAGCCGCTGCCTGCGGGCTTCTGCTGCCCCCACTAGCCTGCAGCAGCAGCAGCAGCAGCAGCAGCAGCAGCAGCAGCAGCAGCAGCAGCAGCAGCGGCAGCAGCAGCAGCAGGGGCAGCAGGTATTCTGGAGGGGCTTTTAAACTCTCAGTGCCTTCGCTGCAGCTTCAGGTTTTGCTGCTGTGGTAGACCCGTGAGGGTTTAGGGTTCGCAAGAGCGTAGGAGCCAGGGTTTAGGGTTTAGGGTTTAGGGTTTAGGGTTTAGGGTTTAGGGTTTACTGCGTGAACTCTTCAAAGTCTGCTGCCACTTGCGTCTCCAAACCCTCGACCTTCGCCGTTGGGTCCCAGAAAGCGTCAATGCCGGTACCGGCAGCCTGCAGCAAACCCTAAACCCTAAACCCTAAACCCTAAACCCTAAAACCCAAACCCTAAACCCTAAACCCCGAACGCTAAGCCCCAAACCCTAAACCCCGAAACCCAAAACCTGAACCCTAAACCCCAAACCCTAAACCCCAAACCCCAAACACTAAACCCTAAACCGTAAACCCCAGACCCAAACCCCAAACCCCAAACCCTAAACCCTAAACCCTAAACCCTCGCCTGGAGAGTTTGCTGCGTGCGCTGCAGCAACTTGGGAACCCTAAGCCCTAAACCCCAAACCCTAAACCCCAAACCCCAAACACTAAACCCTAAGCCCTAAACCCCAAACCCAAACCCCAAACCCTAAACCCTAAACCCTAAACCCTAAACCCTAAACCCTCGCCTGGAGAGTTTGCTGCGTGCGCAGCAGCAACTTGGAAACCCTAAGCCCTAAACCCCAAACCCTAAACCCCAAACCCCAAACCCTAAACCCTAAACCCTAAACCCCAAACCCAAACCCCAAACCCGAAACCCTAAACCCTAAACCCTAAACCCTAAACCCTAAACCCTCGCCTGGAGAGTTTGCTGCGTGCGCTGCAGCAACTTGGGAACCCTAAGCCCTAAACCCCAAACCCCAAACCCTAAACCCTAAACCCTAAACCCCAAACCCAAACCCCAAACCCCAAACCCAAACCCCAAACCCCAAACCCGAAACCCTAAACCCTAAACCCTAAACCCTCGCCTGGAGAGTTTGCTGCGTGCGCTGCAGCAACTTGGAAACCCTAAGCCCTAAAC
>NW_013652418.1:0-4214 GCF_000499385.1 Eimeria necatrix
GATTCTTCAAGACCAATTACGACACGCGCCTCAGATCGAATTCACTCCCTAACCTCTAAACAGTCCCTGTATAAATGTTACGAGCTCCTTTATTCACATATACCTTTCACATGACAAACCGGGCACAAACGCCTCTAAAGGTCCTAGGCTGCATCAAAATAACTAGGCAGACTAGCAGCTTGTTTCAGCTCAGCACTTATTTGTCAAATATAAGCGGTGCACTTGCAGCAACCGCACTCAGCTTCACTTCAAAACAGAGTCACGCAGACCTATCCTACTTCAAAAAATACAAGAAACAGACAAGTGCCACCAATGAGTTCCGAATAAGTGGAGGTTTCAACGCACACTGGAAGCATGGTGATCTGTAGCAAAAAGTGAAGAACTTGTGGACTCGAAAAGTGTTATGTCTCGCAGGACGTGCAGGACAAACAGATTCGTCAAGACTAAAACATCAAATTCAACAGCGCTCCTTAATGTCACAACCAACCTATATCAGAACACTGCAAGCGATTGCGCTTCATCGCAAACAAACGACCCCGCTAGCCTTTTCATGCGCTAGGGCAAAGCATCGTACTGCACACTTGCATTGGAACAACTGTATCAAAGCTGGGCTGCGCATTTGAAAGGAAACGGACGCGCTAGTCTGAGTGCTGAAGCACGTGATCAGCAAGACCTTGTGCGTCCTGAGCAATCAGCAGGTGGTGACACAAGCACGCCAGGAGATGCAGTAAAGCAAATCGAATAGGGAACGCGTTCGCAGCGGGAGCAAAAAGGTCCATGTGCTGAGGTAAATGACCCTGCTTAAATCCCAGAAAGCGCTCCTGAAAGCTCGTAACTCGCAGATATCCACCTAAGAGAAAGATGGCAACTTCTCGCTCAGGAAATGTGCGCTTTCATTTGCAGGCACATATAAACGTGTCCCTGTCATTGTCATGTACCTTAACGTCGTGAAAAATGCCTCATACGTAAAACGCTGAAGCGCGCTGTGCATCATAAATGCCACACAATCATGAAAACGTCTGCGCACGGTGCACACATCGCACGGGGGACTTAGACCGATTATGACGCGCGCCTCGGATCAATTCCACTCCCTAAGCTGCTGCGTTTGCATGTGGTAGTGGCGACCAAGCCTTCTTCGACATACAAACTGCACATTGTAAAGCGATCCTGAGTGCTTAGAGGTCATACGATGCATCAAAACTACTCAGCAGACTCACACCTTGCCTGTTTCAGTTCACCACTTATTCGTCGATTTATACGCGGTGCAATTGGAGCAACCGCACTCAGCTTCACTTCAAAACAGAGTCACCCAGACGTATCCTACTTCAAAAAATACAAGAAACAGACAAGTGCCACCAATGAGTTCCGAACAAGTGGAGGTTTCAACGCACACTGGAAACATGGTGAAATGTAGCACAAAGTGAAGAACTTGTGGACTCGAAGAGCGTTATGTCACGCAGGACGTGCCGAGCAAATATACGCCCCATGACCTAGAAACCAAATTCAACAGCGCGCCTTAATGCCACAGCCAACCTATATCAGAACGTTGCAAGCATTTGTGCTTCATCACAAACAAACTACGCCGCGAGCCGTTTCATTCACTAGCGCAGAGCATCGTACTGCACACTTGCATTGGGACAACTGTATCAAAGCTGAGCTGCGCATTTGAAGGGAAACGGATGCGCTAGTCTGAGTGCTGAAGCACGTGATCAGCAAGACCTTTGCGTCTTGAGCACTCAGGAGGTGGTAACACAAGCACGCCAGGGGATGGAGTATAATCGAATAGGGAACGCGTTTGCTGTGGAGGCACAAAAAGCCATATGTGGAGATACATGAGCTCGTTGTAAGCCCAGAAGGCGCCCCCGATCGCAACTTCCCGCTCACGAAATGCGCGGTCCAATTTGCAGGCACATATAAAACTGTCACTGCTATTCTCGTGTTTCTTCAAGCCGAGAAAAATGTTTTATACATAGAAGGCACAAACGTGCTACGCATTGGAAATGCCACATATTCAATATAACATTTGCGGATGGGGCACACATCGCACGATAGCCTTTGACAGATTATGACACTCGCCTATGATCCATTCCACTCTCTAAACTCCTAACAGTACACGTGGAACTGGCAGGCAAGTCTTCTTCGGGCTTCACGCTAATTATGACACACGCCTCGGATCAATTCCATTCCCTTACCTTTTAAGAGTACATGCATTAGTGGCATGCAAACCTCCTTCCACATACAGTCTGCACATGAAAAAGCGGTCCCGCACACCAAGGTCATACGCTGCATCAAAACTACTCAGCAGACTAACACCGTCCCTGTTTCTGCTCAGCAATTATTCGTCAAACATGAGCGGTGCACTTGTAGCAACTGCACTCAGCTTCACTTCAACACAGAGTCACGCTGACCTATCGTACTTCGAAAAATACAAGAAGAGCACAAGTCGGGCCACTAATAATCTAAAATATGTGGAGGTTTCAACGCATACTAGAAGCATGGTGACCTGTGGCAAGGAGCATAAAGCTTGTGGACTGAAAGAGCATGATGGCGCGCAGGGTATGCCAGACAAAGAGAATCGTCATGGACAAGAATCCAAATTTAATGCCACCCCTTAGTGCCACAAACAACATTCATCAGAGCTTTGCAAGTGTTTGTGCTTCGTCACAAACAAACTACCCAACTGGACTTTTCATGCACTAGGGCAGAGCGTTGTACTGCACACTTGCATTGGGAGAACTGTATCAAAGCTGAGCTGCGCATTTGAAAGGAAACGGACGCGCTAGTCTGAGTGCTGAAGCACGTGATCAGCAAGACCTTTGCGTCTTGAGCACTCAGGAGGTGCTGACACGAGCACGCCAGGAGATGCTGTAAAACAAATCGAATAGGGAACGCGTTTGTTGTGGAGACACAAAACACCAGATGCTGAAATACATGAGCTCATTATAAAGCCGGAAAGCGCCCCTGAAAGCTCGCAACTTGCATGTATCCACCTAAGAGAAAGATCCCAGCTTCTCGCTCAGCAAATGTGCGCTTTAATTTGCAGGCACATATAAACGTGTCACTGCCATTTTCATGCGCCTTCAAGCTGTAAATAATGTCTCATACGTGAGAGGCAGAAGCGCGTTGTGCATCAGAAACGCCACACAATCATGAGAACGTCTGAGCACGGCGCACACATCGCACGAGGGCCTTAGACTAATTATGACACTCAACCTCAGATTGATTCCTCTCCCTGAACTGCTGAGAGTGCATGTGTTATTGGCATAGAAAGCTTCTACAACATACATCCTGCATATACAAAACCGGCATCGCACACCTAGAGCTCATAAGATGTAACAAAACTACTAGGGAGACGGAAGCCTTGCTTTTTTTTGCTCAGCACGTATTCGTCAAGCATAAGCGGTGCACTTGCAGCAACCGCACTCAGCTTCACTTCAAAACAGAGTCACGCTGACCTATTCTACTTCAAAAAATACAAGAAACAGACAAGTGCCACCAATGAGTTCCGAACAAGTGGGGTTTCAACGCACACTGGAAGCATGGTGATCTGTAGCAAAAAGTGAAGAACTTGTGGACTCGAAGAGCGTTATGTCGCGCAGGAAGTGCCGAGCAAATAAAGACCTCATGAGCTAGAAACCAAATTCAACAGCGCTCCTTAATGCCACAACCAACCTATATCAGAACGTTGCAAGCGATTGTGCTTCATCGCAAACAAACTACCCCGCGTGCCGTTTCATTCACTAGCGCAGAGCATCGTACTGCACAGTTGCATTGGGACAATTGTATCAAAGCTGAGCTGCGCATTTGAAAGGAAACGGACGCGCTAGTCTGAGTTCTGAAGCACGTGATCGGCAAGACCTTGTGCGTCCTGAGCACGCAGGAGGCATTCCCACGAGCACGCCAGGAGATGCAGTAAAACAAATCGAATAGGGAACGCGTTTGCTGTGGAGGCACAAAACACCATATATGGAGATACATCAGCTCGTTCCAGAGCCAGAGGGCGCCCCTAAAAGCTCGTAGCTCGCATATATCCGCCTCGCGGCCTAAGAGAAAGGTCCTGATTTCTCGCTCAGCAAATGTGCGCTTTAATTTGCAGCACATATAAACGTGTTCCTGCCATTCTCGTGTACCTTCAAGCTGTGAAACATGTCTCGTACGTAAAAGGTAGAAGCGCGCTGTGCATCATAAATGCCATACAATCATGAGAACGTCTG
>NW_013652419.1:0-5268 GCF_000499385.1 Eimeria necatrix
ACACATTCCACAAACAGGAGATAGCTAAATTATCGGACAATGGTTGGATCGGACCGACCTATTCGCCTATTTGCTCTCCTACGATCATGGTAGACAAACGTGATGATGGCTTCGGGGAGCGAAAGATGCAATTACCACGCTCTAAATGCCCTCACAACAGCCCCTGATTTTGCACTACCTCCCATTCAAACCATTCTGGAGATGCTGGGAGACGCCAAGTATTTTTCCGCTCTGGACCATGAAGCAGGATTCCATCAAATACGTATGGCTAAGGAAGTCCGGTGGAAGAAGGCCTTCCGGTCCGTTCTCGGACTCTCCGAGTACCGAGTGATGCCTTTCGGCCTTAAGGGTGCTCCCACTACGTTTCAGCCCAATATTAATGCCTATCTACAACCTTTATTGGGACAGGGCGTTATTGCGTACGTAGATAATGTACTTATGTATGGCTCCGATTCCTCTGGGCACGTTTCTCTCCTGCGACAATTCCTAAGTATTTTTTTTAGACATCAGTTCTACCCAAAATTCCGCAAATGCAAGTTTGCAAGGCAAGCAATTACATGTTTGGGTTATACCATTTCTGCTGCGGGGATCAAATCTGCAGAAGATAAAATCGAAGCCATACGGCACTAGCCAGAGGTGCTGGAGAACGAAACGCAAGTGCGCCAGTTCCTCGGTACCATAAATTACTGTCGCATGTTCATGGGACCGGACTATGCAGACGTTGCCCTGCCGCTAGTTGATCTTACGCGTAAAGACGTTGGTTTCGTATCGACAGAGCTTCACACGCAAGCGGTGCGGCAGCTCAAACAGCGCTTAATCGACTTCACTACATTACAAGTCCCTGACACCACCAAACCCTTCGAGTTATACATGGACGCCTCTGGTTATGCGATCGGAGCAGTTCTGGAACAAGACGGCAAGCCCACCCGCTTCCTCAGCCAAGTCATGAACCGTGCACGACAGAGATACTCGATCTACGATCAGGAACTCTTGGCGTTGGCCACGGCTCTAGACAAGTGGTCGCACTTGCTCCGTGTTTCCAAGGTAACGCCTTACACTGATCATCAAGCTCTCACCCATCTCCAACGATTCCAAGCATCGAAGCCTCTGCCCGGACGCGCCGCTCGGTAGTTAGACTTCCTGGCCGACTTCCCGGATTTGCACATCACGTATGTTCAAGGAACGTGCAATGAAGTGGATGATGCCTTGTCTCGTCTTCCCGGCCTCTCTAACACCTGCTCGCGCGACACGCCACCGACACCACTGATGCTTGCAGTAGAACAAGCGCGTGCGGCTCCTCGCTCTTATGGTACGCCTGCCAACTACAGAGAGCTCGCCGGCATTCGTTCGCGACGACCCACGCGACGCAGCCTGCCGTCCGCAGCTTCACCTTCGCCGCCGGAAGCCGCTCCAGAGGCGGAACATCCTAACCCTACAACGAAGACACCTGCTGACCCTTCTGATGTGCGCCAATGGCCGCAAGCTTACTCGAAGTGTCCTATTTTTCGCGCTCCCTACAAAGCCGCAGCAAACCAACCAGGAGCTCCGCAAATAGAGTTTCGTAATCGCCAATTCACATTTCGCTACGTGCAGCCTTACCTGCACATCCGCGTTCATGGACTGTGGCGCATCTGCGTCCCACAATTCCCTGAGTTCCTTACTCACGTTCTGCATTCACATCCCGACCATGTCACAGCCGGCCATCGAGGCCAGAAGAAGACCTTTGCGGCTCTCAGCAAGCACTACTACTGGCCAGGAATGCGCGCCTACACTACTGCTTATGTTGAGTCATGCACTCACTGTCGAGCGTCAAAGTATCTTAACCAGAAGCCTGCAGGCCTTCTTCAACAGTTGCTCATCCCTTCTCGTCGATGGGCGCACGTGAGTCTCGACTTTATCACAGATCTTCCCCTTACAACGACAGGGCACGACTCGATTCTTGTCATGGTCGGCTCCCTCAGCTAGATAGCTCATTTCGTTCCTGCAAAGAAGTCATTCACAGCAGCAGACACCGTGGAGCTTCTGGCAGACCGTCTTATCCGCTATCACGGATTTCCAGAGGTGCTCATATCGGACCGCGACCCCCGTATCCAGTCGGATCTTTGGAACCAACTCTGTCGCCACTTTAACATCAAACGGTGCATGTCCTCGTCCTACCATCCCCAAAGCAACGGCCAAACTGAACAGGTGAACCGCACACTGGAGCAGATGCTTCGTACCTATATCAAATCTGACGAACGCGAGTGGGAGCGTTTGCTTCCGGCCTTGGAACTTGCCTACAACACAACAAGTCATTCATCCACTGAACTCTCTCCTTTCGAGGTCATGATCGGAGAGAACCCGTTGACTGCTGCGGACCTTGATATCGTAGGCGTGTTAGCTCCTACGCTCACTCCTCCGATGACTAAGCTTTTCCGGCAGCTCTGCGACAAAGCACAGAGTCACATCCTGAAGGCAAAATGGCAGCAGAAGTTCTACGCAGACACCAAGCATCGAGCAGTGGAGTATGCGGTGCGAGACAAGGTCTGGCTCAGCAGCAAGCACCTACCGCCTTTCCGCAGCTGCCCTAAGTTCGAACCCCGTTACCGCGGACCCTTCGCAGTCATCGAACGCATAGGAACTGTCGCTTACCGTCTCGCTCTGCCTCTCACTTATGAATGCCATAACGTTTTCCACGTTTCGCAGCTAGTTCCCCACCGCCCCCGCCCTCCCGCTTTGGTTCCCCCGGCAGCCGACGCCGCCTGACCTCCTATCCACGGTGCAGCCGGCAATCCCACAGAGGAATACGAACTCGACTATATTATGGACCAACGCGGCTCGGGAGATGCAGCCCAGTACCCCGTGAAGTGGCGCGGGACCCCTGAAGATCAAGCCACATGGGAGCCAGCTCACCACCTTACAGGCTGTCCGGCTTTGCTTCGCGCTTGGCACCGCCGCCGACGAAGACGTCTTCAGGCTCGAAACAACATTGGTCCTTCCGAGGCGTAGACATATGGGTCCGTCACATTCCACCGCCTGCAGCAAGCGCACTCTTCAATGAGGACGTGGGGGGGAGCGCTGCGCACCGCGTGCGCTCACGGCGTTAGCTTTAGAAGAGCAAAGAGATTGGAAGGGCAAAAGTAATGCGTTTGCGATAGGTCTCTTCAGTCCGGCAAGAGGGGAAGTTGTAGTGCAGAGGCACTACAATGGGGCTGGCTAGTGTCCTAGAGATGATAGCTAGCTAGCGACCTGCAAGGGGCCGCGACACTGGAGGGGGACAGGACCCTCCCAATATGAAAAAAATAAGAAAAACCATTAGTCAATTCTAATGAAAACGTAAACTGTGCGGAAATTGTGTGGAGACTGGGGCTGGCGATAGCGCCGGCACCAATGCGGACCACCTCCCCTAGGATCTAGGAGGTAAGCTCCGAGAAGGGAGCGAATCGGCGAGACAGATTTGAGACACTTTTAAAATTGTCGTATTTCGACGGAATAAAGCTATAGTGACCGAAAAATGGGGCTATGCTAGGTGTAGTATGTAGACCTCTTAGAGGGGCAGGAAACACCGTAGTCGCAGCAGTAGGCGCCGCGCACTACATGGGGCATGCCGTGAGAGCATCGCCAAACGATGCGAGAACGCAGTGACGAATTTGTCTCCCTCGCCTGCGTCACAATGTGATGGGCGACTTAGTTCGACATCGAAATACTCGCACAACGCTGCTGTGACGCAGGTCGTGGACGAACGAACACGCTGCAGCGTCGGGCTGGCGTGGCGTCGCAGCTCGTCCCCGGTCGGCAGCATATTGCGTTGAGCTGAACGCCTTCTTGCTGCAAATCGCTTCGGCTAGAAACACAGAAGGACAAAGCACCTTAACGTGTGCAAAGCAAAAATGCACTGGTACACCTAGTCGATCAACCAGTAAACAATGAGTGATGGACGATGCGAGGGAGTAATCATAGTGGCTGCTTCAATTGGCGCCAGTAGCCTGCGTTGGTAAGGCTGCATTACACACGTCGTTTCGCAGTCCGACGCGTTTCTGCACCGTCGATGCACAGAACGGATGAGCGTGCACACAGTCTGGCTGAATGATAGGTTCTGCGCAGGTGCTTAGGGGATGCCCCGGGCACCCACACTCCGAAGGCAAAACATTCCTTCACTAATTGAGATTTCCGGCGAACGACGGAGAGCGAGCTCCATTCTGTGGATGTAGAGGCGTCACCTACCACGCCTACACCCCTAACGAGCTATGAGACTGCATAATGCAAAAGCTGGTCTAACACTTCCTGATGCTCGTGTCTGACGCTGGTTGTGTGTCTCCACTTGACTTCAAAGTGCGACAAAACTTGTCAAGTTCCGGATTATAAGGGCCGTGCTTCAGGTCCCTCTGGCCTGCATCGCTGGCGGCGAACATAACTCCATTCTCATGCGGTCTCTTTGACCACGCAGCAAGGCAGAATCTTAATTCAGGAACCGAAACTTCGGAGTGTCACATAGGCCTTGCGCGCTGATGCCGTCCACGGGAAACGACGCTCAGAGTCCGCTGATCTGTTCAACTGTCGTAGCGCAGTACTGGCTACACCATTATCTGCCAATAGCTCCATAACACGATTTGCCCTATGCTCTACACACAGTCAAGCATTTCAATCTATTTATGTGCCCAAACCACCCGAACACAAAACGAGCCCCATTGTAGTTCTCGCGGTACAAAAGCAAAGAGGTCATTCCAGCAAGCCATCTCCGGTACATGTCATGAACTTGCCGACTGCCGCACCTCTCCTGCAACTGACAGCAGATGCAAAGAACAGATTCAAAGTTGTAAGATGCAGATGCACAATTGGAAGGTCCTACTGGGACTTGAACCCAGGTCGGCGGAGTCAAAGTCCGCAGTGCTAACCGCTACACCATAGAACCGCGAGGTGACCCCGCACCTGACCTGCACTGCAAAGCCAGCGATCTCCTTCAGAGTCAAGGGCTGCACTTCAGACGGTCAGAAACACAACCCTCCCATCTTACGTGTTTGACTCCCGACTTCCTTGTGAGAGAAAGAAAACTTCAACGGGCAACAAACGTCCCTGAAACTGCTGTTCGATTTGGTTGAATAGCTGTAGTGCACAGGCACTACAATGGGGCTGGCTAGTGTCCTAGGGATGTTAGCTAGCCAGCGACCAACAAGGGGCCGCGACACTGGAGGAGAACAGAACCCTACCAATAGGGTTAAAATAAGAAACGCCGTCTATTAATTCTAATGAATACATGAAATGTGTGGAAATTGTGTGGAGACTGGGGCT
>NW_013652258.1:0-5128 GCF_000499385.1 Eimeria necatrix
TTCTGCAAAGGTGGATGCTCAGTACACAACCTGAAAGGCAGTCTATGGACGTAGGCCAGTGTTGCAATGACCTAGTTGCCGTTGCAGAGGAGTTTTGAGCTCACCAATATAGCCACACAAATCAAACCCTGTGCACGGACGAAGATGCGACACTTCCCATTCTACGGCATCCCCTTGAAGGCAACACACGTGCACCAAAATCTGTATGTCGCAGCCGCATCCCAGCCCCTCTAGTCCGCAGTACATTATGGCGCCCCTCACGCAGCACGCAGTATTTCAACCCCTAAAGAAAGACAAACTTTCTGAACCGGCACTTGCCCAGATTCACCTGCATTGCTGGCCAACGAATGCTCTTCTAGGGTTTATTTTCCGCACTTCTCGGTTAACTGCTTCTTTGCGTACCTGGGAACTTAGAGCGGGAGAGCAACATGCGTAGATAGTGCGAGGTCTCGTGTCTAGACCTCGCAGTGCCCACACACAGTCACCTTTGGCAAGAAGCCCGCACGCCTAAACTCGATAGGGCTTCCCACCTACGCATCTCGCAACACCTTTTGAGATATACTAAAGAATACCTCAAGCACACCGCAATAAGCATAACAGCATACTATCTATTCAAATGCAATACAAGCGCTCCCTATGAAAATATAAAATGAACCCGAGACCACGAGACCGCCATACCCAAAGGGCCAAAATCGAATCAGCAATCACAAACCCAATGATGTGACAGCGCTTGCACAGCCAGTTCTGCATCGGCGCTGCGTGCTTGTTGCCCGGATGACGCACAGATGAAGCATTGGGACAGCAAAATTGGTAATCTGTTTGATGTTTCAGCGTTGCACTGTTGTTCTGCGGAGCAGCATCTAAAAAAACTGCGTCCTCGTACGACTATCCTGTGCTCTCTTTCACGCGAAGGTGCCTTCGACTCACTCAAGCGATGCAGCGAGCTCCTTCCTACGCTTGCAAATGTTTTGAAATCGATAAACCTCATTCATGCGCAACAGAGCGTTCTACGTCAGGGGGCGACGACCAAACACCCGCTACACGCCGTGTGCAGCTCATTGTGCGCAGCTGAAATCCACAAATGCATGTCTAGAGAGCAGAATGATTTTACAACCAACCGTCTGGACGGCTCACTTTCTAATCGCAAGAAAGCCTTGCCCTCTTTCTGTTTCGCAGCTTCCCCAGCCCCACAGTTCTCAGCTGGTTCCCAGTTACTTGAGCTGGTGCTGCGGGCTACAATTAAAATCGAGGCGAAACGAAATGCGTTACCTCACCCTCGCAGTGCACTGCAAAGTCCCAATATAAGAGCAAGCAACAGAACACCAATCTAATTCTTCAGCATTCCTGCGCACACTACAGCAGCGCAGGAGGTCCCAGTGCGTGAAAGCACACTTAATTACCAACTTACGGTCTGTGCGCAGGGCGCCACCAATCATTATATCTCGTACACGGATACTGCCAACAAACAATGCAAAACACAGTGAACTGCGTCCGCAAAATCGTTATCAATCCTACAGATGGCTTTGAGAAGCGCACAAATTCCAGAATGCTGCGTTGTTTCCAGTGCCAGACCTGTCACTTCTGCAACAAACTCTCCACCGTGCACCTCATGACAGCGACATAATGGCCAATAAACGGCCCCTTGCACCGTAATGCGCAAGACCTCGCCTAGCAGCTTTACCCTGCTAGAGCCACTCGGAGAAAAACGTCCCCTGGAGACAAAATCGAAGTACCATCGCTGTGGCGTTAGACCAATTTTCACTTCGTCTCATCTGATACCCAGCACGATACGCACTGTCCCAGAACGTGGCACTCTAGCGCTCGTTGTGAACGGCGCCGCTCTGTTAGCTTGTCCCTTGTCACGCTGCTGAAACATCACTGCTAGCCTGGCAACCAGCGCCAAACGTACTTGCTTCAGAGAGGACCACAAAGTCGCCCGCATAAGCTCGCCGATACAAGGAAGTACCAGGCACGTCCTACCGGTGTGTCTGTAGCATATAGCAGTTCACATGCCACATTCGCCCAGTCAGCACCTCAGTGTGCAACGAAAACGCACATCCTGATCAAAATCATGCGCCGCGTTGCGTGATATTCGATATGTCACCCTGTAGCGGGTTTTACAGCTTGCTTTGATAATCGCAAGGAGATGTCCTCGCCAGATTAGCTGTCTCTCCACAACTTTTGATTTTACACGCCTACCTGCTTAAGAAGCTACTCCAAGTCAGCAGATCTCTTCGAAGGTACTGCAGATATGTAAATTGCATAAGAGGCGCCCAATCATCTTGATGCAGCGTTCATTGTCCTACCACCGGCGAGAAAAGTAGCTACTCTATCGCCAACTCGTTCCAGCGGCACTTCACATAGGAGAAACGAACGAGCATTGTGAGCTTTAAACATCAACTGAAACTCACGAAGATGCACGAAGGCTCGCGCAGTAGTCTCGGAAAAGGCTTGGAATAGTCAACCTACTTCCAAGCCACTACAGCTGAAAGCAGAACCTTCACTAACGAGCCCCAGAGCCTCAAGCACAGCCCCAAAAACGTCACAGTAATGAGCAGCTTCAGTATATGCCTCCGCACGGGCACCAAACGCACGGCAATGAAACGTCCAACGTTCAGAAAATAACACTGATACGCACCGCCTGTAGCGGGCATATCAGTTGAGCCTTCCACGTCATGAGGGAACGCAAAATTCGCAACAGCGCCGACACAACTAGCTTGCATCCCTTCACACGCAGCAATGTCCTTGACATGCGCGCACCAGAAAATACCAGAAAATGACTTGGAGATCGCGACACAGCAGAGCTTCCCTGTGTTCAGGACAAATATCTCTTCGAGCACGCCGCCGTGCCCATTTTCACGAGCTAGACACCAAAGCAGAGGAGACGCAATGTTTCTTGAAGAAAGAAGGGCTCAAATATATACAAGCCTTGCTCATGCATTTTCACTACAGATCCAGGAAAACCCGCGCACCGCCTGAAAAGATGTCGCATTGCGGCGTTCACAGAGGCTGCATTCGTACCCTCACAAGGCAAGTTGAAACGTACTATCACACTACGGGGGTTCGCCATGTGATAAAGCACACACGATAAACCTGGGTTGCTGAGCGGTGTAGATGTGTGAAACCGATGCACGGGCAAAACGTTCCATCAACCCGCATGAACCCACAAGTCAACACGCTTTGGGTGATGCACTGCGGCTACTCCTATGGGCACCTTAGCGCTGCTAATAGCGGCATCAAGTTCGACCGACTCGATAGTCAGTACGTTGACCGTTCCTCCTACGTTGTTACATCCTAAGATGCCTGACCCAGACTGACCAGCTGCCAAAAGGTTGGACAAAGAGACGCTAGATCCTCCTATAGGATATGAATGGCCAACCTTCCTCCCGCATGCGCTCTCCTTGTGATTCTTGAGTCCAACTTTCCTGTGGTTCGTAGATGCGCTTGCTGTCATCCAGAATGCGTCATATACGCGGATGTGAGTAGGGAGGGAGAGATGCTGGTAAGCCTTTGCACATTACGCAGGGAACGCACATCCTACAGCGCTCAGCGTAAACCCCCAGACAAGGGTCTTGCTTGTCACTGCGCACATTAGGTGTGAAAGCTATTTCGTGTCCTCAGGTATTCGTTTGTCAGGACACTCTACCACGACGAGTTGAAGGCAGCTACTATGCGCCAGTTCACGTTAACGCAGCACGAAAATCAGCCCACGCTCACCCAAGGGAATTGTGCGCCCCTTCGACCGTACGGGTTGGCGTCTCCAAGCCTTCACTTCGAAACCCAGTACCTACACTCTGCGCCGAGCATTCGGAGCGAAATATCAGGTTTTTCTACAGAGGTGTAAAACTACTGCTAAGCCGAATGGGAATAACGCATCACCGCTTCTCAGCGTTTCTGGCTTTCCCGGAGCTAGTTTCCAAACATGGGCACTTCACTGCGCACGCCACCGCTCGCGCGGAAACAGCAGCGCCACTCGCCTACTGAATGATTTGCGCACAATCGAGCAAATAGTTGTTAGACCCTGTCTGCAGGTTTTTAGTGCACCATGCATATGCCTCTAGAATCGTGTAGCCAGCGAATTTGCACAAAGTTGCAAAGACGACTCGCTTCCTGAAGGCAGTAACAGAAACCTAGTACCCAACGTTCCCTTTAGAAACACCCCTCGAAACTGGAACTGTCCTGTTTGAATCGATGGGCACAGGCCAGGCGTGCTTCTCGTCACGCTTTGTGAGTGCACGCCGCTCAAAGCATCTTTCAAGTAAACGCGGCTGCTTCCGGTGTACGACGCTCCATCGACCTGCACTCCGGCCCCCCGGAATTCGCAAGTGCATAACGCGCGCTAATTCAAATAGCCAACACCCTCCTATACAAAAATACATACGAGCTGTTCAGCAAGAAGACGAATCATCCGCCAGCGCCCGCAGGTCCCCCGATGTCCCCTGAAAGCTTGCTTCTGCTCTCACTAGCTGTGCTGCGATGCCAGCACAGCTGCCCCCAGCATAAACCCCACTTCTAAACTAGTACTGCGCCTCGCCGCGATGTGAAAAGCTTGGGGTAACCGCAATCTACTGCGCCAGTCCTCAGCAGTCCGCTGCATAATACAAGTATCTCCTAGCTCGGACTGCGAAACGCACGCAAAATGTACCCGCCAACGCCGATGCTCAGTCACTCTAGCATTCACCAGGCGCCAAATCATACTTTCTGCAAAGGTGGATGCTCAGTACACAACCTGAAAGGCAGTCTATGGACGTAGGCCAGTGTTGCAATGACCTAGTTGCCGTTGGAGAGGAGTTTTGAGCTCACCAATACAGCCACACAAATCAAACCCTGGGCACGGACGAAGATGCGACACTTCCCATTCTACGGCATCCCCTTGAAGGCAACACACGTGCACCAAAATCTGTATGTCGCAGCCGCATCCCAGCCCCACTAATTGGCAGTACATTATGGTGCCCCTCAAGCAGCACGCAGTATTTCAACCCCTAAAGAAAGACAAACTTCCTGAACCGGCACTTGCCCAGATTCACCTGCATTGCTGGCCAACGAATGCTCTTCTAGGGTTTATTTTCCGCACTTCTCGGTTAACTGCTTCTTTGCGTACCTGGGAACTTAGAGCGGGAGAGCAACA
>NW_013652420.1:0-2500 GCF_000499385.1 Eimeria necatrix
ATATATATATATATATATATATATATATATATATATATATATATATATATATATATATATACTTATATATCTATATATATATGTATATATATAGATATATAGATATATAGGTATATTTATATATATATATGCATATTTATTATTTATGTCTAAAAATATGTGTATAAATATATATATATATATTTATTTATTTATGTCTGTATATCTATTGACCTCTATATATATATATGTATATGTTTGTATCCATGTATATATATGTTTATGTCTATATAGATATACATCCTTATTTGTGTCTATATATACATATTTGTAAATATATATTTATTAATCGTATGTATTGGTTGTATACCGTATATACATATATATATATATGTATATATATATATATATATATATATATATATATATATATATATATATATATATATATATATATATATATATTGCATGCATATATATATGCATTATGTGAATTAGAGGAGAAATATAAATTTTATGTACAAATAAAATTTATAAACAAAAGAAGGGAATGGCGCATGCACACAGTGCGCCGGGGTGTACGTACAGCGGCGGGAGTTTGGAGGATGTCTAAAAAGGTCATTTTTTGGCGAATTTTAGTTTTATTTGTTGCAAATTTTGGCACTTTTGTATTATTTTAACAATATTAAATGCATTTAATCCATTTAATGGATTATTTATTTGTTTTTTCCCGCATTTGGTCGACAGCTTTGCTGCGCCGCCAGCAGCAATGGCCCCAGAGGCACTTGCAGCGAAAAGGGTTCATTCAGAATGAAATAAAATTGGAGTTTTAATTTAATTCCAGAAAAAGAAATAAAAGAACTTTCTTTTAAAATGATTATTCATTTCTTTCAAATAAAAAGAAAACGACAAATGACAAATTGACTAAAAGTTTGGTTTTCGTTTGACGACGCGAGGTGTACGTACACCTCAGCAGCTCCGGAATAAACATAAAATTCACTACTAGTTCGACAGCTGCAAATGCAGCAGCAGCAGCAGCGTCTGCTGCTGCTGCTGCTGCTGCTGTCGTGTACCTGCGGAGCTTTCTACTGGACCTGCTGCTGCTTTCATGCTGCCTGCTGCTCTTGCTGCTGCTGCTGCTTTAACTAATTCGAGCTTGCTGCTGTACCTTATACAGAACCTGCTGCTGTTAGATTCGCTGCTGCAGCTGTACCGGCCCCTGCAGCAGCAGCAGAGCAGCAGCAGCAGCAGCAAGACTCTCATCTGCTGCTGTTCTGGCGGCGAGAGAAAACATTAAAGCTGGCGATGGGGCGGGGCTGCGGCAGCTCGCTGTAGGCTGCAGGTGCTGCTGCTGCTGCTGCTGCTTCTGCTGCTGCAGCAGGGGCCTCTAGGGCCTGCAAGTTGGCGCAAGACAAGCAGCAAAATAGTAGATGGAGCTGTACAGACACTTCAAATCAGGCAGCAAGCTGCAGCAAAGTCACATAATCCAATAGGACTAACAGGCCAGCAGCAGCAGCAGCAGCAGCACAGCCAACAGCAGCAGCAGCAGCACCGACTCAGCAGCAGCACGAACGGCGAGAACGCAGCAGCGACTTCAACACAAGCAACAGCAACAGCAGCAGCGCGGCACACGTTCATCTCCACAGGCTCTGTGCTCAACAGCAGCAGCAGCAGCAGCAGCAGCAACAGCAGCAGCAGCAACAGCAGCAGCAGCAGCAGCAGCAGCGGACTTCAGCAGGGTCTGCGTAGCTGACGCTGGACTGCAGCGCAGCAAAGAAGGCCTCATTTGTTGGCCTCGAATGCATGCGGGTCCATTCCGAATTTGAAAAGCCCCAAATCTCTTTCGAACTCCCCACAGCAATCCAGGGGCTGCGCGGGGCCCGCGGAGCAGCAGCAGCAGCAGCAGCAGCAGCAGCAGCAGC
Organism: Eimeria necatrix; assembly: GCF_000499385.1. Taxonomy (NCBI): domain Eukaryota; phylum Apicomplexa; class Conoidasida; order Eucoccidiorida; family Eimeriidae; genus Eimeria; species Eimeria necatrix. The sequence continues at coordinate 1,902 of NW_013652420.1, forward strand.
AGCAGCAGCAGCAGCGCTTTGCTGCGCCTCCGGCCCGCTGCGCACGCACGGCGGCATGCACGCCTGCACAGCAGCAGCAGCAGCAGCAGCGGGGGTGGCGGCGCCGCGGGGAGAGGGGGACTGCAGCAGCAGCAAAGGCAGCAGCAAACACAGCAGCAGCAGCAGCAGCAGCAGCAGCAGCAAGTCGCTTACTTTGAAGCACGCCCAGGTGGAAGATGCTATAGTTGCTGCTCCATTAATTATGCCTTCTTTGTGTTTGTGCAGCAGCGCGAGAGCAGCAGCACCAGCAGCAAGAAGAGTCTCCAGCAGCAAGCGGGTGGTGGGCCAGCCTGAAACAGCAGCAGCAGCAGCAGCAGCAGCAGCAGCAGCAGCAGCGGAGGACTGTGGGCTTGTCTTGGCGCCGTTGCTGCTGCTGCAGTTTACGCGCTGCCGCACTGAGACCCACCTGCTGCTGCTGGGCACAAGCAGCAGCAGCAGCAAAACAAGCAGCAGCAGCAGCAAAACGATCAGCAACAGCAGCAAATCAAGCAGCAGCAGCAGCAGCAGCAGCAGCAGCAGCAGCAGCTCACAACCCTCAGCAGCATCGCTGCAGCAGGAGA
>NW_013652420.1:5000-10000 GCF_000499385.1 Eimeria necatrix
GCTCGAGTCGAGATGGCTAGGCGCGGTGTGCCGGCGGGCGATTCAACTCACCTGCTGCTGCTGCTGCTGCTGCTGCTGCTGCTGCAGCGAAAAGGCAGCAAAGACAACTCCAAAGAAGAACTTAAAAACATATTTTGCATTTATTTCTCCAACTCGGGCGAAAATTCTGCACAGAGAGCGCGGCGAGCAGCAGCAGGGGCCCCGGGCTGCCAGCGCAGCAGCCCCAAAGCCGCAGGCGCCGGAATCACTGCAGCACAGAGGGCAAAGTTGTTTAATTATAAATTAATTTAAATTAAATTATATTTAATTGCATTTTGCTGCACAGTTGAGGCCCGGCAGCAGCAGACAGCTGCTGCAGCGCGAACAGCAGCAGCTGGAGAAGGAAGCAGCAAGACGCAACTGTCCAGACACCCGAACGCAGCAGCTCGAGTTCTTTCCAATTCAAAACTTTTCATTTTTCTTTTTCTTCTTTTTGTTTTCTCTTTAGTCTTTCACTCTCCTTGCTGCAGCAGCAGCTGCTGTGTCTTGCTGCCCCCCTGTCCGCGAGTTTCAGCTGCTGCGCTTCACTTTTGCTGCTGCTGCAGCACCCAGCAGCAGCAGCCCTGCAGCACCAGCTGCGCAGCAGCGCAGCACCGCAGCAGCAGCCTTGCTGCAGCGCAACACCAGTCCTGCAGCAGCGCAGCAGCCGCAGCACTGCAGCAGCAGCCCTGCAGCAGCCCCCCAGCTCTCCTGCAGCAGCACCCCAGCAGCAGCAGCAGCAGCAGTGGCAACAGCAGCAGCAGCAGTAGTAACAGCCGCAGCATCAGCAGCAGCAGCAGCAACAGCAGCAGCAGCAACAGCAGCAGCAGCAGCAGCAGCAGCAGCAGCAGCAGCAGCAGGATGTCGCAGCCGCGTGGGGCGTTTGTCTCTGCTGCTGCTTACGGGAAAATGCTGCTGCATGCAGTGCGGCACGTGCAGCAGGCAGTGTGTGGTTTGCTGCTGGGCCCTGGGGACTTGTTGGAAAAGCGGAGTTCGAAGTTTAATTTAAATTCAAATAATAATTCAAATAATAATTCAAATAATAATTCAAATAATAATTCAAATAATAATTCAAATGCAAATAATAATTCTAATTTTAATTCCAATTCAAACAATAGTCCCAACTCCAATAATAATTCCAATTCAAAAAAAAGACCCGCAGCAGCAGCAGCAGCAGCAGCAGCAGCAGCAGCAGCAAATGCTGTTCTTGTTGCTGATGCTGTTCCGCTGCTGCACACCCACATGCTGCACCCCCAGCTGCGCCTCGGAGTCGAACTCGTAAGTGCTGCTGCTGCACCAATGCTGCTGCTGCTGTTGCAGTGCTGTTGCTTCAATGCTGCTGCAATGCTGCTGCTGCCGCTGCAATGCCGCTGCTGCTGCAGTGCTGCTGCTGCAGTGCTGCTGCTGCAGTGCTGCTGCTGCAATGCTGCTACTGCCGCTAGAATGCTGCTGCTGCTGCAGTGTTGCTGCTGCAGTGCAGCTGCAGCAATGCTGCTGCTTCAATGCTGCTGCTGCTGCTGCTGCTGCTGCTTGGACCAAAGGAAATAAATAAAAGTCCTCAATTGGCACTTTTTGAATTTTTATTTTTTCAAATTTGCTGCTGCGCAGGTCGAAGCCCTCTGCGACGAGGAGGCAGCAGCAGCAGCAGCAGCAGCAGCAGCAGCAGGAGCAGCAGGAGGAGCAGCACGAGAAGCAGCAGCAGCAGCAGAAGAAAGTTCTTTGCTTTCATTTTTGAACTTAAAGGACTCTTACAAACCCCAAATTGTTGGATTTTATTATTCGGATTTCTTAACTTCCGAAAAATCTGCTGCTGCTGCTGCTGCTGCTGCTGCTGCTGCTCCCAACAAACAAGCTGCCCATATAGCCCGCGTGCTGCGGCAGCACTATCCCCAGCTGCTGCTGTGCATCGTCAGCCAAACCCTAAACCCTAAACCCTAAACCCTAAACCCTAATAAACCCTAGTAAACCCTAGAAAACCCTAAACCCTAGGCATTGGCTGCTGGCCGCTCGGGCCGCTGCTTGCGCTGCAGTGGCTGGGGTTTTGAATTTAGGGTTTAGGGTTTTGAATTTAGGGTTTAGGGTTTAGGGTTTTGAATCTAGGGTTTAGGGTGTAGGGTTTGGGGTTTAGGGTTTGGGGTGTATGTGCACCTGCAGCTCGACTTCCGGAAGCTGCCGACGAATGAGCCGGTGACAACAGTAAGTTGAAAATTAAAAACATTTAATTCAAACTTTCAATTCGAAATCCATTCAATTTGCTGCTGCTGCTGCTGCTGCTGCTGCTGCTGCAGTTCTGGACCTGCTGCGGCTCCTCGTGGGCCAGCTTGCCCGCAGAAGCTGTGCGCTGTTCAAAAGCTGCTTTGCTGCTGGCAGAAAAGGCAATTGCAGACAACATGTGAGTCAAAATAAAATAAAAGCAATTAAATAATTAAAAATAATTCAAAATAATTAAAAATAATTAAAAATAATTAAAAATAATTCAAGAATTCAAAAAGTATTTATGTGCATGCGCATGCAGTGTAGTTGGGGTGTACGTACAGCGCACGCGCGCTCGTGTGAAGTTTCGGATTTGGAGTTTTTGAGTTTTGATAAAATGCATTTGCATGCACTTAAACAAATAAAAAGTAAATAAATAAATGTGTTTATTTATATATTTTATTTATATTTATTTACTTTTCATTTGTATTTATTTTCTCGCAATTTATGTGTGGCTGTGCCTGTAGTGCGAATGGAGTGTATGTACACTTGCGCACTCTTTGCTGCATGCAAAGGAAATCCATTTTAATTCATTTTAATTCGTTTTAATTCGTTTTAACTCATTTTAATTCATTTTACTTTATTTTAATTCATTTTGATTTATTTTAATTCGTTTTCACATGTGCAGAATATTTAAATGCAAAGTGCATTTATTTATTGTGGAATATAAATAAATATGAGTAATATTTATATATATGTATATATAGGTATTATTCATATACATACATACATACATATATATGCATGTTTATATATATATATATATATTATATATATATTATGTATATATATATATTTTGTCGATTTAAAATGAAAAAGATAAAAATGAATAATTTAATTTTTGTTTTTTTTCACTTTTAGGTATTTGGACTTCCACGACTTCGATGACCATCTTTGTGACGTTTCTGTGTCGCCTTTAAACCCTTTTCTTTTTGCGGGGCACAAGGACCTCGTAAGTGGAGCTTTTTGTCGATTTAATTATTTAATTAATTAATTAATTTAATTTATTTAATTTAATTAATTAATTAATTAATATTTTCATCTATTTATTTGTTTATTCGTTTGTTTGAACTCCCAAAGTCCTCGTCCTAGTGTTCACAGATTCGGGTGTACGTACACCCGAGAATCCGTGCGCGAACAGCTCGCGAGGGGCGGCTGGCGGATTTATTTTTGTTTGTTTTATTTATTTTATTTTCATCATTTATTTATTTATTTATTTTAATTAAATTATATTTTTAATTCGTTGAGAATTTAATTTAATTGTTTAATTATTTGCGAATTCCTGCAGATCGCAGAAGACGCAGAAAGTGTGCGGGAGAGTTTGGGGCTGGAGGCGCGCGCCTAATTGGCCGAAACGGAAATAAATAAATAAATGGAAATAAATAATTAAATAAAATATTATTTTAACATTTGAAATAAACAAATAATAAAAACTAAATAAAATAAAAATAAATGTTTTACAGATTGAAGACTCAGGAAGGCCCGTGTTCTTTTCCTTTGCGCTGGCCTCTTGTTTTAAAAATAAAAGAAATAAATAAAACGAAATTGTTCCGTAATGAAAAAGAAAAGTCGAATTCACTGAAGTTGCCAAACCCTAAACCCTAAACCCTAAACCCTAAACCCTCACCCAGCCGCGACTCGGGACAGGCGAGGACAGGCGAGGCGGCTTGGGGCGCCTCCAGGCGCTCTTTTAGGGTTTGCAGCTGAGGGTTTGGCTCCTCAAGCTCGAGGGTTTAGGGTTTAGGGTTTAGGGTTTAGGGTTTGGGGTTTGCGGGTCTGTGGGCGGATTTGTTTGTTGGTGAGTTTCGGAGCCCAGGTGTACGTACACCCCAGGGGCTAGGGCTGCGGGGCCAAAGGCCTCGCCACAAGAAGACAAACTGGAGAAAATAAATTAAAAGTGATTTCATTTAAATCCCGCGAGCTCTGCAGCCAGCGCAGCGCACAGCGTGGGGTGTACGTACACCTCAGCGGCTCCCCGAGCTGCTCAGGTGTACGTACACCCCAGTTGCTCAGGTGTACGTACACCCCACACCGCTCCAAACAACAAGTGGCTTTTGCCATTTAATTCTTTTATTTATCTTTTATTATCTTTTATTTATCTTTCATTTAATTTATCTTTTATTTAGCTTTTATTTATCTTTTATTTATATTTCATTTATTCTTTTTGAACTCCTCAGCAACTCTTCAGCGCGAGGTGTACAGACAGCTGAGGGAATAGGGCTTGTAGGGAAACTTTTTAAATTTAAATTTTTAATTTTTTTTCCTCCTTTCGGCTGCAGCTTCCTTACTTGCATCAGTTTATTATAAATAATTTATTTATTTTATTTATTCATTTATTTATTTATTTATTTATTTTAATTTCAATTTTTTCTTTCTTTCCACTTGAGTTCCACCGCAGCTCTCCTCTTAGTTTCTTCACTCCATTTATTGAACTAACTTGACCAATTCAATTAATTAAATTAATTAAACTAAATTGGTTTAATTAAATTCAATTAATTAATTTAATTGAGTTAATTAATTAATTAATTTAGTTATTTATTTACTTAATTAATTGAACACTTTACCTCTCCTACAAAAATTATTTTTTCTGAACTCCCCGGCGGCGCCGCAGCGAAGTGGCTGAGGGCGTTGAGGGCTTCGACGAGAAAGTCTGCGGAATTGGCAAATAAAAGAAATAAATAAATGAATTAATTAAATTAAATTAAATTAAATTAAATTAAATTGAATTA